>NC_090233.1:42327841-42507841 GCF_024489055.1 Chanodichthys erythropterus | reverse complement strand
CTTAATTTGCAATTCTGTTCTCAATTTGTTTCAATTTGTGTCCATGATGTCAAGTCAGTCATTTTTTTTTTTAGAAATTAGTAGTTTTATTCAGGATACATTAAACTGATCAAAAGTAACAATAACATTTATAATGCCACAAAAGATTTCTATTTGAAATAAATGCTGCTTTTTCAGACTTTCTATTAATCAAAGAATCCTGAAAAATATATACATCACGGCTTCCACACAAATATTAAGCAGCACAACTGTTTTCAACATTGATAATAATATGAAATATTTCTTTAGCTAGAAATCAGCATATTAGAATGACTTAGAATGATTTCTAAAGGATCATGTGACACTAAAGACTGAAGAGGAATGATGTTAAAAATTCATCTTTTCCATTTGAAAATAAATTAAAATAGAAAATGGTTACTACATTTTTGATAAAATAAGAGAGCATAAGATATTTCTTTAAAAAATACTGTCATTTTTAAAATTATTTTTCAATACTGTAAAAGAACCATGACATCATGATTTCCTGTCTACCTTAAAAGCAAAAAATATTTTATTTAATGAGGCTGCTGTTTAAATAAGAAACAGTTTATCAAAATATTGCATATTTAACAATGCACTGTATACAGGACGATCATCATTTGGACTCAATTTGGATTTTTGCCTTACACGAACCAATTCAACATGCAGCTCATAAAGATTAATGAAGACCTCAGTGATTCTAAATATAATATAGAAAGTTATGTCAGAAGCCAAAAACTAACACCAGCCCTACATTTTATATATATATATATATATATATATATATATATATATATATACAGCTATGGAAAAAATTAAGAGACCACTTAACATTGATTTCTGAACTTGGAGTGGTCTCTTAATTTTTTCCATAGCTGTATATATAAAGAGTTTTCAAAACTGCTCTTTTTGCTTCAGGCTTTACGCAATCAGGTTTATAAATTGCATCAAAGAAATATGCACATTTGTGGGTAGAACATTCTGACATTCTTCCTCCAAGCGATGTCTACATCTCCCAGACTAAGCTCTCAAGGCAGGTTGACCTGGTAGATGCTCTTCTCGGAGTTCGATTTGCGTTCTCTCCGTTCATCTCCCACATCCGTGCCCAAATCCACGGATTACAACCTTCAAAGAGATGCTCACAGAGACACTCCAAGCAAAGCCTGGTGTAATCTGCTCTGGCAACATCATTACCTAGGCCGCTAGTATTTCAGTACATCCCAGAGGCGGGGGGTGGGGGTTAAGAAAATAGAAAATACCGCAAGCTTAGGCCTTAAAAATCTGCCTGTGTGAAATTGCCCTACTTGAAATGTTTTAATAGCTGTGAATTAGCACCCACATACATCATGATGACACATGGTGGCTATTTTAGCCCATGGTTGGACAGAAGAGATATATTTCAAGATGCAGATCAAAAGGAGATGGCCACAGGCCACCAATGTGAGAGATCAATTTTAAGTGCCAGTTCATGTCCAGAGAGAAACAGTGAGACTCACTGAAAAACATCACACACTTTCTCTGCTCCAGACTGCCCCAAAATTGCCCACATAAGCTGTATTTTAAAACATCAGAGCTCACAATATTTGATCTAAATTCTAAAGCAGCATGTATCCTTCGTGCAGAATGCTTCCCCAGATAAGATCATTAAAAACTATCCAATACAGCTAACAAAAAGAAAGAAATGTTGATTAAAGTATCTACCAAAACTGGCTATATGATAATAAGGCAAGTTGATTTTCTGATCATATATTTTTTCCCAAGCACATTTTACCAATTCCAAACCACATCAATTTTAATAACTACTATTAATTTTGTATTTAATCATTTATAAGTGATATATAATTGTTCATGAAGGCTGGAAATAAAAAACGCCTTATATTCAGATGTGCAGAATTATTTTTGTCTGACCCTGCTGACCCAGTGAGCATTTTGCTGTCCAATGGTCATGTCTTAACTTTGCAATTTCTAGTATTGCATTAGTATTGCATCCTTCCCATGAGCATTTAATAATTTTTAAATTTTCAGTCCAAGTTAAATCTCTTTTTTGGCTCATTTTGCCTGTAAAAGAAAACCTCCTGAATATAAGGCGTTTTTCATTTCCAGCCTTCACAAACAATTAAATATCACTTATAAATGATTAAATACAAAATTAATAGTAGTTATTAAGATTGATGTGACTTGGAATAGGTAAAATGTGCTTGGGAAAAAATATATGATCAGAAAATCAACTTGCATAATAATTCTGCACACGGTGTACATATAGAAGCCAGTAATCAATATATTGATATTACAGTAGATATCTACATTTTGATACTGATCACCAGAAACACTATCTATGTGCTTCAAATGGAAGCAAGCATTAAAAACAGTGGAAAACTAATTTTAAATTCATTAAAAAGAATCTTGCTGGTTGAATAAACTATAGATATACTGTGTCTGTGTGTGTCTGTGTGTGTGTCTGTGTGTGTGTGTGTGTGTGTGTGTGTGTGTGTGTGTGTGTGGGTGTGTACCTACTTATGTCACTTTTGGGTACATTCACCAGGATACACACCAGTAAACTGGGGACCACCAAAAAAACTTGGGACATTTTGTATGTCCTCATTTGTTTGACCATATAGTGGCATTCAGCATGCTCTAAAATGGTTTCCTGGCTTAAAATCTCATTTGTCCCAAAAATTCACTTTTATGTGATTTGTGTACTTAAAGTGTGTATGCCCCCCCACTAAAGTGTGTATAACACAGCGCCCTCTAGGAGAACTGCACTTCCGGAAAGATACACACTTTTGGGATTCTGACCAATCAGAGCGCAGGAAGATACTACGAGCGCGGGACTGGTGATCTGACCAATCAGAGACCAATACGTCACCAATAAAGATGGCGGAGGCAAAAACTATCATGAATATGAATGAATTGACATATAATCCACATTTAATTTGAGAAATATTCACAATAATTTGTGTTTAAATAAAAATAGACTCATTTGCAGGAGCTCTCATGCTTTATATTGGCATGTATTATTAACTTTTAATCCTCGGAGTTTTGCTCTCGCATCAATGTGTGTGTAAAGATCGCGCTGCCCCGCCCCCGCCTAACGGAGACTATATCCGCGTACTGTAACTACAGTTTATTAATGTACGAACGAGTTTGACGCGGGGATGACAGACATTACGTCATGTGAATATGAAACATACATATTTCCTCCCAAAAGCGGAGGGACAACTGTTTTAATCCGTCAAGTATGATGATTTATACATATGAGTTTATTTAATAAAATACACAAGCAACAAAAAGATTTGAAAACCTTCAAAATCGCTTGCTTTTATGAGTGATTTTATTTGCTTTAAGTGTTTTCTCCTACTTTGCGTTCTGCTGTTCCTCCATTAGTATCAGAGACAAGAGACAAGTACAGTACACAAATAGTAACATAAAAAATAAATAATAAAGATATGTGAAAAAAAATATTATAATATTATATAGATAGGAGCAGTTACAGCAAACATTCTCTTTATATTTTATATATAATATAATAATTTATATTTATATATGATATTTATAATAATTAATATTATATATAATATAATAATTTTATATTTTATATTATATTATATATAACAGTTTCTCTCACTTTGGTGCATTTCTCCAATCACAACTAAAATTCTTACTTGTTCAACATCCACATTATAGTCTCTTGTTCACATCATAAATGCAGTTTCTCATTCTCCTGAACAAATTGCAAATGCTTTGGTACATTCATGCATTTGATGTACAAGTGTCAGATGTTTCCTACATTATCACTTGCTTATGTCATGTTCATCAAAATATACTAGGTGTCGAATAGTTTTTATTTTCATAAGCCATTAAATGCAAAATGGTTGAACTAGTCATAAACTGTCAAGCATATTTTCTATATATTTCTTTTAGACTTTTTTTGTCCTGAATTATTAAATTTCAGGGATGAATTTTGAATTTCAATAATGAAGGGGAATGTAATTCAAGCAATGTTCAACAGTTCTCTAAAATATCTCAGATGCCATCTCATTTGGGAGGCACAGACAGAGCACAACACAATGTTACACACTCTGAACATGAATGAACAACAAGGACACAAACAGAGTCAACAGACAGAAGAAGGAGTAAGGATGTGTGGTGGAAGGGTACGGAGGAGAACAGAGGAAGAGGAAGAAGAGGCCAAGACTGAGATGTTTCTGATGGAAATAAGAGCCACTGTTGTAGATCATGCTCTCAGTCATGACCTTAAGGCCGAGACGGGTCAAAATAGCCGAATGATGGGAGATGTGTTTGTAGACAGAACAGGTGTGAAATCAGATAATGTTCACTATGTACTGTTCACTACATAAACTGTAGACTGATGTAATGCTATGTTACTGCAGTCTACTTGCATTTTACATTATACAGTAAATATTACGGTGGCTGAGAGAGATCACCGCGCACAACTGAAGAAAACACATGCAAACAGAAAAAATGAACAAAACATCTTGATCAGTTTGACAACACACTTGCTGCAAATATTCACCCAAATACAGAAACTTGCTGCAGACAACACACATACAATGATGATGAAAACTTTCAGGTAATCGACAACACCACTGACAAGTGTTCATTGAACAAGCATGTTCCAGCCAGGTTCGTCACTTGTTTGGGGTACCCTTGAAACATTTCTTTGTTATCAGTTCTCCTCTGTCCAACAGTGAACAGAGCATAATTCAGGCAGCTATCATAAGTCCGATTGGGATGATCGCAACAGTCAAAGTATTTATTCCAGTTCCATCCAGTTGAGGATCATATTCATCACGCTGGAATGGATGGTTTGGTGAGGATCTGTGCCACTGGCTGTCATTATATCACATGACATTGTAGCTACTGTAATTTTTTGACAGACCACCAGAAAGTATATCTGAATCCTGTCTCATCCAGTCTAGAGAGACGTGTTCATACTGTTGAAATGTACGCCATACAGATAAAGTGCAGTCTTGTGTATTTTCAATCACTGACATCAAAATCGTATCCATATTACTTCTGAAAATACTGTCAGAGTGTCTTTGTGAACAATGATACAAGGACTTGTCATTTTGATGACACTGATATAAGGATTATGAGCTGGTTACAGGCTATTGCATGTAATCCATTGTGTGCTGTTATTTGTATGAACTGTTTTAAGAAATGCACATACTGGTTTACATCTTAAGGATGCATATGAATGAGAATATATAATAGGAGAGCAGTTACAGCAAACATTGTTTTATATTTAGAGAGAGAGAGAGAGCAGTTACAGTGTTTAGTATAAAAAGTGTTTAAAAGAATCATGACTCAAGCTGGGACGTTTACATGTTTGTTTACAGATTTATTTTGTTCATACTTTGATTTTAAAAGGCACTGGATGTGAAACCCCTGCTCCCCTAACACTAACCCTAACCCTAACCCTAGCCCTAGCTGAGAGCTGCAGACAGTGACACTGAGTGACTCGCCGCCCTTCCCCCACCGGCTTCTGATCGCGCGCGCGCCTCCCGCCCATCCCCCACAGCAGCAGCGCAGCAGCTTGAGTGCAGAGTGAGATCAACTCTGAGGAGAGATCACGAGTGCTGCTCAAATGATGGAATAATCTGTCGTGGCTATGCGTTTTTAAAGCACTTTTACAAGATCTAGCACCTTTTCCTTCCTTTATATTTAATATAAAATACCATAAATTAAAAAAAAAAAATTGAAAGAAAATGCTGTTAATAAAGTGCACGTTAAAGTTTATTTTAGAGCCTCGAAATAATCCACACATCTCCCTGATTTTAACTCAAACATTTGATTAAACAGAATTAGTAAAAATTAAGATATGTGTTCCAAAGAGATCGTTTAAAAGTGATCATGTGCTCTGTCCATTAGAAAGACGTACGCCTCCGTTTTTATTTTATTTTTTATTTTTTTATTTAAGTTTGAAGAACCAGTACTGTGAATAAATCAAACAAAGATCTAGGTGTTTGCCAAAATATTTATTAGGTCAAATAAATGTAGTCACAATTTCAACGTGAAATCCAAATACGTAACTACGTCATGCACGCACGTCAGCTGTGGATGTGTTTTCCCGGGAAATGCAATCACATGGCATTGCTTGACGCGAAAAAGACGACAACCCCCATCAATGGACGCTGGAGAGGTGAGATCAAGTGTTGTCCCGAAAATGCATGATAACTAAAATACACTGTGAAATATGAAAGTTAGTAAGATGTATGTTTACTTTAGTGGTTAAATTATTTTCTGTTAATGTTTTATTTCTCGATTGTATTTGAGTTTGATTCTCATTTGATTTTTTTTTTTGCAATAAGGAAAAAAACAGTTTATTGCTTATTTGTAGGCATTGATCAGCAAATATAATTTTGTTATATTTCATATAATATCTCTTTAGATTCTACAATTTAATCAGTGGTAGCCTGTTTTTCTCATTTTTTGTAAAATGTCAACAGTATGTATTGTAATTTGAAATAATTAATTTTCATTTTTTATTATTTGATGTCATTTTTAATTTTATGTAATACATTATTTACACTTTTTTTTTTTTTAGTGGAACACAAAAGTATCCATGTTTTTTTATTTATCTTCACAGAGCTTTTTTGCACAATGACAGTACATAGACACTTTATAGTATTTTTTATTCTGTGTGTCAAGCTCCAAAGCAGACAAAATAGTCCATATGAATCTATCAGGTTACTGACTGAAAATCTGTAGCTTTTAAATTAATATGAATATGGATTGACATCAATCATCTGGTCACAATGGTTTTTGGCATCAATGATATTGCTGTTTTTTTTAATCTAAATGCCTGTTTCAGACTGGTCACATGTGCTGTCATTGCATAGAGCTCTGTATTACATTTAAAAATAAACTTTAGTGTTCCACAGAAAAACACAACACAGGTTTGTACAATTTTAGTACAGGATTAGTACAATAATTATGTACATTTTTGGGTGAACAATTCCAGTAAGATCAAAAAGATTTTTAAAATGCTTATTTAATCCATTCACCTTATATTTCTTTTTATTTCTTTTTTTCCAGAAATAATGCTGAAAAGCAAAAGGCGTAAAACACCTCTGCAGGATGCAGAGGATCACATGACCCGTAGAGCTGATAAGCCTGGGCTTCAAGAGCAGTTCATCAGCAAATATAAAGGCAAGTATTTATGACTAACCAGATACACGAATGGTTTGGTCTTGATGTCATTAATGCAGAATAACCTGCTTTACAAATAAAGTCTTGTAGTTTAAAGGGTTAGTTCACTCAAAATTGAAGTTTCTGTCATTAATTACTCACCCTCATGTTGTTCCACACCTGTAAGACCTTCATTCATCTTCAGAACACAAATTAAGATATTTTTGATAAAATCTGATGGCTCGGTGAGACCTCTAAAGCTACTAAAGACATATTTAAAACAGTCATGTGACTACAGTGGTTCAACCTTAATGTTATGAAGTGATGAGAATATTTTTTTGTGCACAGAAAAACAAAATAACCACTTTATTCAATAATATCTAGTGATGGGTGATTTTGGGCACACAAAAAGTATTGAACTGCTGTAGTCACATGATCTGTTTTAAATATGTCTTTAGTAGCTTTCTGAACACTGAAAAAGGAAATGATTTTGCTCTCAATGCAGGCCTCACTGAGCCATTGAATTTGATCAAAAATATCTTAATTTGTGTTCTGAAGATGAATGAAGGTCTTACGGGTGTGAAACGACATGAGGGAGAATAATAAATGACAGAATTTCATTTTTGGGTGAACTGAACTTTTAGGTGGTTATTGGTTTGTATGTAAACCAGGACAATGGATCATTTTTATAATAGGGTTAGTTCAAATAATGTCATTTATTACTCACCCTCATGCCGTTCCATACCCGTTAGACCTTCAATAAGGTGATTATTTTTTTTGCAGCTATCAGTATATCGTTGTGCATGATCATGTACATGATCAATGTTTTTTTTAATTTTTTTTTTATTATTGGGTTTTGGTTAAATTCCTGAAGTAAGGGCTGCTTTTTCACTTTTTTTTTTCTAAGACACAATATACATCAGTAATACCCTCTTGTGATTTAAAAAAAAAAAAAAGCTTTTACTTTAAAGGCAGTTGCTAACAAGTGTCTAAATGGGAGACAGAGGTTTGTCTGGGACATTAAAAATCATCACCTGAACAGATAAAGTCATCTACTCACTAGTCACTTTCACAGCCTCGTTGTGTTTAGAGGTAGATTTAGGGATGTACACTGTACACAACCATTCAAACATACATTATAAGAATGCAAAACATTATACTTATTACACAGGGAGATGGATTTTTAAAGTTTTACAGTTCCTGGAGGCACATTTATCAACAACAAAAAAACTCTTTATCTAAAGCCAAAAACCATCCATAAACATCCATACACCACAAAGACAAACTATCCAGAAGCGATGCATGTTAAACACAGAATTTTCTTTTAAAAATAATATAACAAAAACATGTTCTAGATGATTTCTTGAAGCTTAATCATGAGGACGATGAAGTTTTGCAACTGTGGTGTATTAATAGGCAAACTTAAGCTTAGTTTCTGCAGCAATACAAAAGCCAGTTAAAACAACATATAGGGTTTTAGTTGAGGGAACCAGGGGTGTGTGAACTACCGGATCACCTGCAAAAATACGTCATCGCTGCAGCACTCTATTCTAAACTATATAAAGCCAAGATAATATTGCTTATGTATGAAAGAGTATAAAAATTTTAACTATATAATTTTAAGACTTTAAAGTATAATGTAATGTATAAAAAGCACAGCATACTTAGAAATTTGCCTGGCTATTGACTATTTTCATTCAGTAATTTCCCTTTTACATATAATGTACATCATATGGCAGAGAACTTTAAGTAATGATCAAAATGATAGTTGACTTTTAATAAACTGCTGAATCTAATGCATTTCTCCTCTTCAGGGCGTGGAGTTTTCACCACTAGAGCTTTTTTCAGAGGTGATTTTGCTCTTGAATACAGAGGTGAACTTCTGAGTTCAGAAGAGAGTCTTGACCGAGCTGAACACTACACTGAGGCCGAGAACGCGTTCCTGTTTGATTTTCAGTGGCTTGGCAGAAATTGGTGGTGAGTACAGACCTGTTGGATTGATGTAGTAGAGGCACTATATTGTATCGCAAACCTGCAAGATTTAATTCTAGCGGGTTTGCTGTCTCGTGTTTTTTAATTGACTTGTTTTAAATGACCATCACATGCAACTTGAAAAAAGAAATGCCTCTATCGTGGTCAGTAGACGAGGTGGCAGCACAACTGTAATGATCAGACTATAATCCCAATCACTTTGAAGCGGTACTAACTGCAGTGGAAGAACAAACCGAGCCGAGTTGAGTCGTACCGCACAGTGAGAAAGTGCCATAAAAGAGCAATGGCACCAGGGTTCGTTTTAATCTAAACAAACATACCAAGTGTGAACACACCCTTAATACTTAAAATCAACCATGAACTGACTTGAAGGGTGCTGAGTGCAATTTCTTTGAGTCATCAATATTCTTTTTTAACCGTATTCCCAAAAGAGAACAAAATGGTGAATGTTAGATGCATTTGTCTGCTGAGAGGATGTTGCCATACACTGTCCGATAGATCCGTGGTTCTCAGACCCTCCTCTCTGCAGATTCTGTTTGTCTCCTTAACCTGACACACTCGGTTGAGTTCATAGAGCTGTGTCCTGATGATCAGCTGATGGTCTGAATCGGGTAGATTAAAAACGAGACATACAACTTATGCAGAGCGGTGGGTTTCCACTTAAAAATAACTCTACATGTCTAGCATATATAAGATTACAAGTATTGAGTAATAATTTTATGTCTTTATAGCATAGATGCATCTAAAGAAGACGGTTCCTTGGGAAGACTTGTAAATGACGAACACAGAAATCCTACTTGCAAAATGAGAACCCTTGAAGTGAGCAGGAAACCTCACCTGTGTCTCTTTGCTGTGCGAGACATTCTACCAGGGGAAGAAATCACTTTCAATCACGAATACTCAGATTGGCCATGGCGAGTCAAGGTACTATCAAGAAAATGATAGAAAGATTGATCAGTAATTCAGGATAATCTTTTACTATCTGATTAGTTACCATGTGATTGTGGTCTCATATTTCTCAAGCCTTTGAATCAAGCATCAACTGAATCCTCTGATAAAAAGCCATCCATCAGTTTGGGTCCGCAGAGATCGGTAAGTCCACTTTAAAACATCTGTATCATTATTCTATATTATTGACTCTTTTGTGAGTAGTGTGTCTGGGTGTTAACAGAAGGAAAGGAGTGATAGATAAAGTTACTGTAGGACAGCTAGAGTAATTACTAGTTTTTCTGTTCTATACAAACATTTCTGATTTTTATATTCACTGGTTCCTTTTCTGGCATCCAGCCTCATTGTGCTGCTCCTGTTTCTTCACCTGGATTGGACGAGGTGAACAGCAGTGGTCCACATAAGCAGTCAGGCAAAGCAAGAACATCAAGAAAAACGGTAACTATCTCATAATGCAGCAACTATTAGATGATTTCTGGGAAAAACTGTTGATATTTGAAATCGACACCCAAACAACCACACCCCTCCCTTCATTGCTCAGCCCCCAAAATACTGAACACCCTATTCAACACAGGCAACTACTAACAGCTGATGCACAGGTGTTCAACTAGAAAAGATCTTTATCGCTGGCAGACCATGGGATGCATTAGAAGGTTTGTTTTTAGTTGATTGTAGGTGCGTGTCCACTTCATCCAGCACACTTTGTGTAAACGCTCCAAATGGTACAAAATAATATTCTGTCAGAATTGTAAAAAGTTAAATTGGTTCCTTCCCGGTCTGGAAGGAACCACTGCGGAGAAGCACAGTATCTGTGTGACTCGTCATAGACATAAACAGAGAGAAGTAGCTCCAGCTAAAGTGTTCTTTAGACACATGCAGTTCTGTTTATTAACCGCTCAAGCACCAAAAGTTATGGAATGTAAATGTAGCGCCTTACTACCCACCTCTGCTAGTTACCTAGTTATTGTCACAATTTTATTTTCAATATTGTTAATGTACATTTTATGTTTGTTTAAAAGGTTAGTTCAAATAATGTCATTAATTACTCACCCTCATGCCGTTCCACACCTGTAAGACCTTCATTCATCTTCAGAACACAAATTAAGATATTTTTAATTAAATCTGATGGCTCAGTGAGGCCTCTATTCAAAGCAATGACATTTCCTCTCTCAAGAACCATAAAGGTACTAAAAACAAATTTAAATCAGTTCATGTGAGTACAGTGATTCAACCCTAATATTATAAAGTGACGAGAATATTTTTGTGCACCAAAAAAACAAAATAACGACTTTTCAACAATATAGTGATGGGCCGATTTCAAAACACTGCTTTGGAGCTTTATGAATGGGTTGTTTGCACATGACGTCACAGCAGCAGCGCGAATGAGTCTGGAGGGCAGGGAGTGATGTTTCTATATAGGAATCCTATCAAAAACTCAAAAGGTTTTGCATTGTTTATAGTTGCTCAAATCGTTAAAATCGAGAACCCAGAAGGTGTTTATATCGTTTACATAACTTATACCGTTTTTTATAACTTTTCATTTTTTAACGTTAAAAGTTGTCGCCTTTTTATAGCGTTTTGCATCTGCTGATACTGAAATTAATATGGATACTTACCTTTTGTTTTTGACTCGGTTAAATATTAACATTCTTCATGCTATCGTTTGCAGGGAGGAGAAGATATTTTATCCTATTTAATTATAATTGGGTGTTTTCCCTTCAGTTTTGTAGAATTGTTTACAATGTTGATCTGGTTACCACGAGAATAGTGTCACGCGCTGCTGCTTTCAGCCGTCGTATGGTAGAAAATGTCCAAATAAAATAAATATTTAACAAGCTGACAGAAGATGATGCATTTCTTTGTTGGAAGCGTGTAAATGTAACTAGTTTTAATGTTATTTTTGTAAATATTCACTTTCCCCATAAGGAGAATCGGAGGGTCACGATCAGGGGACGGACACCGACACGCTGTATTTTTGTATTTATTTCAACAAATGACCAAAATCAAACCCATAGAAGCTTGTGAACAGTTTTGAAGTGGCTGTGTGCAAGTTACAATCATTCACAAGCGAGTGATCATACTCGTAAACATAATGTTAATTAATTATTGCACAAAAACCAAATACAAAACTCAAAAGTATGTTTGTTTTTTTTGTTTTTTTTTAAGTGAAAGGCAGTGGGTTTATTTAGTGACATTATTACATTTGCTAAAAGTCGTCTTTCCTCACCTTCTCAACCAAGGCGAAAATTGTATTACCGTCCATTTTTTTTTTCCCCGAACGATACTGTGAGTTCCTATTACAATTCTCGATTCAGCATAAATGACCAACAATGGCGACATTTTTCACAATCAAAAATTAAAATACTGCACTTGACTTCACTAGCAGAAAGGCAGCGCGATATAAACAAACCAGACTAGAACTGAACGCGGCGTGACGGCAGCTTCACATTCTCTATATCTGCCTCCTCGATGGCAATCAAGTCTTTCAATTCAGTGGAAAAGTCTCTCCTCTTCATAACACAAGGATCGCCAACATATGTTGTGATTTTCTGTTTAAACCTTTCTAAACCAGCACAGAAAGGACTTTTCTCCATCTTTTCCATTCTAATTTTCACTGCTTGCCCTCCACCGGAATTTTGCGCTTCACCAGAACCACGTGATTGCAAACAACCTATTGAATCAGTGACTCGGAGCGCCAAAGTCATATGATTTCAACAGTTTATCCGTTTGATAGGAGAGCCGAGTCACTGATTTGATTTGTGAAGCTCCGAAGCAGTGTTTTGAAATCGGCCCATCACTATATTGTCGAAGTCGTTATTTTGTTTGTTTGGCGCACAAAAAGTATTCTCGTTGCTTTATAATATTAAAGTAGAACTACTGAACTCACATGAACTGATATAAATATGTTTTTTAGTACATTAATGGATCTTGAAAGAGGAAATGTTATTGCTTTGAATAGAGGCCTCACTGAGCCATCGGATTTAATCTAAAATATCTTAATTTGTGTTCTGAAGATGAACAAAGGTCTTACGGGTGTGGAACGACATGAGGGTGAGTAATTATTGACAATATTTTCATTTTTGGGTGAACTAACCCTTTATGCTAAATACTTCTTTATATATCCACAGAAGCGGTTTCAATCAAGACTGGCAAAATTAAGAAAACATCATGAAGATTGCTATGAACGTTTTAACAGGGCAGAAATTGAAAATGAATGCAATACGATTGCTAAACAGCTATCACAAAAAGATTGTTTGGTGAGTAATATGTCAACATCATCACAATACTCTGTGATCAACACCTCAGTCCATTAACAGCTAATTATTTTAATATTAATTAATAGTTTCCTTAGTTCTTTTGCTTGTAGACCTTGTTTTTATTCAAATTATATTTTCAAACTGTTACAGTCATCCTTAGTCACGTCCACAACTGATGCATCCTCTTCATCACCACCCTGTGCTGTGTCCACCTCTGTGATGACCTCATCACCGTCACCGTATTACCGGTTACCAGAGGGGACACTGCAGTTGGCAAAAATGAGTAAAGTCCTAATGGCCATGGAGAAAGGAACACTGTCTGACTTCAAAGGAAAGAAACTTGACAACATTGAAATTGACCCAAATGGTATGAGTATACTTGAATGGTCTGTGTGTGTCTGTGCTGTATATATTTGCAAAAACTGTACATTATCATATGTTACAGATGCTAAGTATAATCAATAAACTGTTGATTTTTTTTATCAATTGTTTAGAGCAACTTGAGGCTCAAGGTGATTCCATGTCAAGTGATGAGGAGGATTACAGTGACGTATCTCAGACAACAGCACCAGCAGAGACTGATCCACCTGTTCAATCTGATCAATCTGTTTCACAAGAGGATCAAGGTAAGAAAAATCTCTAAACTACACACACAATAATCATCAAATAACCATAAATTAGCTCCAAGCAGCAATAGCCATCCAAAGGCTTTTCAAAATTCAGAAAAATCTACACATTAGGACATATGTATGATTTGGTCATACTCACTGATTTAGTTGTTATGAGAATTACATTTTTAATTATTCCATAGGTTCTTCAAATGCTCCAAAAAAGAAATGGGAGGACAATGAGGTAAAAGCAGTAGAGAGACACATGATGGAGTTCATCAAGACATGCAAATTTCCTGGTAAGCAAGACTGTGAAAGATGCATTCACGCAGAGCCAGAAGCTTTGAAGCAGCGAACATGGACTGGTGTGAAAAATTATGTGCGGAACAGGATCACGACTCTTAAAAGAAAGGGTGGTTTGTGAGGAGGCACAAACACAAAAACACTTCAGTGCCTTTTATAACTTCTTTACTGTAAAAAAAAAAAAAAAAAAAAAAATATATATATATATATATATATATATATATATATATATATATATAAATATATATAAAAAATATAATAATACTGTAAAAATATAATATGATGTGGAAAGTGTTAAAAGTATTATTTTTGTGAAGAGAGTGGCTCAACTAGTGACCAGCTCATTGAAAATGCTGTACATTAAAGTTGTTAGCAGAAGACTGTACTGCGATGTTGCATAAACTAATCAAAAATACTTTTCTTTAATCTGTACCATTTATCCCAAGTAAAATAATCCCATATTAGCTCTTATAAATATATTTTACATCAAGAAAGACAGAGTATAAGAACGCTAATGAAGAAAGAATAGTTCATTTTCAATTAGGGCTGGGCGATATATCGTATGTGATTGTCACGCGCATTTCGTCAGTAAAGCCGGTTCCCTGATTACCACTAAATCGCCATCACCTGCTTTCAAATGGAGCGGCATTTAATAGGCAGAGCCGTAGATCACTGACAAGCCACGCAATATCGCGTTCATTATTGCAGATGAATCGCCTTCGATAATGAAGGCGATATTGCGTAGCTTGTCAGTGATCTACGGCTCTGTCTATTAAATGGCGCTCCATTTGAAAGCAGGTGATGGCGATTTAGTGGTAATCAGGGAACCGGCTTTACTGACGAAATGCACGTGACAATCGCATACGATATATCGCCCAGCCCTATTTTCAATGTTCCGTTTTCATTGTTGAGGTAAAGGGGATAAGGGGGAGGAGCGAATGTAAAGGTGAAAAGAGGGAGGAGCGAATGAAAAGGTGAAAAGAGGGAGGAGCGAATGTAAAGGGGATGAAAAGAGGGAGGAGTGAATGTAAAGGGGATGAAAAGAGGGAGGAGTGAATGTAAAGGTTGTGAAAAGAGGGAGGAGCGAATGTAAAGGTTGTGAAAAGAGGGAGGAGCGAATGTAAAGGGGATGAAAAGAGGGAGGAGTGAATGTAAAGGGGATGAAAAGAGGGAGGAGTGAATGTAAAGGTTGTGAAAAGAGGGAGGAGCGAATGTAAAGGTTGTGAAAAGAGGGAGGAGCGAATGTAAAGGGGATGAAAAGAGGGAGGAGTGAATGTAAAGGGGATGAAAAGAGGGAGGAGCGAATGTAAAGGTTGTGAAAAGAGGGAGGAGCGAATGTAAAGGGGATGAAAAGAGGGAGGAGTGAATGTAAAGGTTGTGAAAAGAGGGAGGAGCGAATGTAAAGGTTGTGGAAAAGAGGGAGGAGCGAATGTAAAGGGGATGAAAAGAGGGAGGAGCGAATGTAAAGGTTGTGAAAAGAGGGAGGAGCGAATGTAAAGGTTGTGAAAAGAGGGAGGAGCGAATGTAAAGGTTGTGAAAAGAGGGAGGAGCGAATGTAAAGGGGATGAAAAGAGGGAGGAGTGAATGTAAAGGTTGTGAAAAGAGGGAGGAGCGAATGTAAAGGGGATGAAAAGAGGGAGGAGTGAATGTAAAGGTTGTGAAAAGAGGGAGGAGCGAATGTAAAGGGGATGAAAAGAGGGAGTGAATGTAAAGGGGATGAAAAGAGCGAGTGAATGTAAAGGGAAGGAGGAGGGTGAAGGTAAAGGAGGAAGTTAGAGAGAATTTAAAGACTGATGAATGGAGGAAGTACGGAAGCCTCCAAGTTAGTGCTAGTTTTGCATTTGCATCGTTGTCCTTTGTAAATTGTTTTTTTTTCTAATCTTTTTGAATTTCTGTTATTCTCCACAATGTGTTGATATTGTTAATATTAAAGACTCATTTAATCAGTTTGTCTCACTAGAGTCCCCAAAGGGTCATTTTATCGGAGTGTGTGTATCACTAGAGTCCCCAAAGAGTCATTTTATCGGATTTTGTGTATCACTAGAGTCCCCAAAGAGTCATTTTATCGGATTTTGTGTATCACTAGAGTCCTCAAAGAGTCATTTTATCGGATTGTGTGTATCACTAGAGTCCCCAAAGAGTCATTTTATCGGATTGTGTGTATCACTAGAGTCCTCAAAGAGTCATTTTATCGGATTGTGTGTATCACTAGAGTCCCCAAAGAGTCATTTTATCGGAGTGTGTGTATGACTAGAGTCCTCAAAGAGTCATTTTATCGGATTGTGTGTATCACTAGAGTCCCCAAAGAGTCATTTTATCGGAGTGTGTGTATGACTAGAGTCCTCAAAGAGTCATTTTATCGGAGTGTGTGTATGACTAGAGTCCCCAAAGAGTCATTTTATCGGAGTGTGTGTATGACTAGAGTCCTCAAAGAGTCATTTTATCGGATTGTGTGTATCACTAGAGTCCCCAAAGAGTCATTTTATCGGAGTGTGTGTATGACTAGAGTCCCCAAAGAGTCATTTTATCGGAGTGTGTGTATCACTAGAGTCCCTAAAGAGTCATTTTATCGTAGTGTGTGTATGACTAGAGTCCCCAAAGAGTCATTTTATCGGAGTGTGTGTATCACTAGAGTCCCCAAAGAGTCATTTTATCGGAGTGTGTGTATGACTAGAGTCCCCAAAGAGTCATTTTATCGTAGTGTGTGTATGACTAGAGTCCCCAAAGAGTCATTTTATCGGAGTGTGTGTATGACTAGAGTCCCCAAAGAGTCATTTTATCGGAGTGTGTGTATCACTATTTTTATTCATATAGTTTTTTGACTATTATTACATTTTGCAGAAAACATGCCTAATGTCTTAAGGCCCCAGTGAGTAGCCAGAGATGACTCTGGTGAGGAAAACATCTTAAGATGTTTTTGGGGTAATGATTATTTGCAGTCAATACTAAATAAACTAGAGGGATGCAGGCAGTGGTCAGGGAAGTGTTCTCTGCCTTGAAGTCAAGACAACTTTATTTCTAAAGTGTGTTATACTATACAGTTAACTTCAAAACACCTTAAAATAACTGTTGCAAATTGTAACAATTGACATGACTTATATTTGAGTTGTAAAACAGTTCTGCAGAAGACAATAATGTCATTATTCAGCTTAATTCAGTTCATCTTTTGTTCTCTGATAGTCAATACAGTCGAATCAATAATATTTCTGAATGTTAATTGTCATTTCCCAACTGAGCAATTCAAAGGCATTCGATCTCAAGCTGCAAATCAAATGAAAATGTATGCTACCCATTTTCAGTGATCTTGAAGAAGTTAAAAAGCCCAGTTTAGTCTCTCACACTAGTTTCTCTGCTCTAGCTTGATTCCAGTACCCAGTATTGAAACTTTGAATTGTAATATTACACTTCTGTGTCTTCTTAGGATAAATAACTTACAAAATTACAAGTTACAACAAAGTCCTGAAAGTGTACCTTAACCAGAGTCTGTGTATCTCCACAGTCCTCAAAGGATGACTAGATCAGAGTTTGTGTATGTCCCCAAATTGGACATATAAAATACTGTCCCCAATGTGAAGGTAAAGTGTCAGGTCTTTAAGGAAGTGTTTTATTGATAAAATCAAGTGATATCTGTAATAAGGGCTTCTCCAGAAGCGCAGTGATGTCTTTCTTTAGTCTCTAGACCCTTCAGAAAGGGTAGTCCCTAAAGGTAGGGTATCCAGTCATACGTCCTCACATTGTAGTTAAGTAGGTAGGTGTGTGTGTGTGTGTGTGTGTGTGTGTGTGTGTGTGTGTGTGTGTGTGTGTGTGTGTGTGTGTGTGTGTGTGTGTGTGTGTGTGTGTGTGTGTGTGTGTGTGTGTGTGTGTGCTTTTGTTTATATTACATTGTGGGGACCAAATGTCCCCATGATGTAATATAAACCTGAGTTCACCTACATCGTGGGGACCAGCCAGCGGTCCCCACAATGTAAATGGGTTTATAAATCATATAGAATGAGTTTTTGTGAAAAAGTAAAAGTTTGCACAGTTTCCTGTGAGGGTTAGGTTTAGGGGTAGGGGCAGGGTAGGGGGATAGAATGTACAGTTTGTTCAGTGTAAAATGCATTGAAGTCTATGGAAAGTCCCCACAATTCACAAAAACAAACATGTGTGTGTGTGTGTGTGTGTGTGTGTGTGTGTGTGTACGTGGCGTGCGCATGTATTTGTGCTTAACAACATGGAGGCAAGTTAGAAATAATGTGTGGTCCCTTAGTAATTTGGCTACAGTAATTAAAACATTTATTGCAGACACCAGTATGACTGCCAATACATTGTTAATCCCTACTTATAATCATATAAACAACCATCATATTAAATTGTTTGTGTGTCATGTTAATTTATGCGCTAGTGCTCTTGCATAGCACAAAATCAACCGTCATGTCAACAGTAAGTGCTACTGAATGGTGCATGGAGCCCCTGCCTATGTAGAGCGCTCCAAATTATGATCCATGAGCATTAGGATGCTGCCTTAAAAGACAGCTGCTCACTGGATTCTGAAACAGAGCTATTTTCTCTAGTCAACACAGGGCGAGAAAGAAAAAGCCTGCTGGGATATAAAGTGTGTTCCTCTCAGGAAAAATTACTACAATTGTCATGGGTCAGACTCAGGTCACCTACATGATCAAAGTTAAAAAGGTAGAAGATGTCAAATAGAAGGCTATCGTGTTGAAGACCGACATGTACTTTCAAAAGTGCACAGACTCTCGTTAAAGGCCAAATGAGAGAATGTGCCAGAGAGAGCACAAGGTGAGACAGAGCAATGAAAGCCATGCCGTAAGCATCAGTCACATTGCCCTTGGTGAACCCTGATCATGCAGTCCTGATACTTTGCACCTCAACAGCAATTTTCGACTTGCTATATAACCTCCTTGTTAAAGTCAATGGAAAGTGCTTTTTTATGAAATCTTGGGAATTGCCAGTGCTGCCTATGGTCTCGGTAATGTGCCGCCCCGAGACTGACAACTCATTCTACCTGCATAAAACACAGTCTGTCTGTGCACACCATCGCTGTCTGCTCCATAATTAATGGCAGCGAGCAGAGTGCAGTTCTTTTCTCCTTCCACGCATGTGTTTCTGGGTCTCTATCCCTGATAAAAGCGCAGACTGCTGCCTTGGAGCTCTTTACCACGGCTCTGTCACTTGCCCTTTACATTCAGCCTGACATAACAACATTCAGCCGAGGTTTCACATGCAGCGATGACTGATCCAGTCTGACATGAAAGGATGTGTTTCCAGCCCAGAGCTTGAATACCGGAGCTTCGTCAAGATGGTTGAAAGCTATGAGGTATTGCAGCAGTGTTTGCAAGATAATGCAATACGCATCCCGAGTTTTAATTTTAATATTTGAGTTTCATACAGGATTACTTTTGCCACTTGTTAGTCAGGAGAAGACAAAAACAGCATTAAGATTAACAGAGTCAAATTAAACGACACAATGCACAACTTACATTATGGTTCCAAAGTTTGGGTAGATAAGATTTTTAAAATGTTTTTGAAAGAAATCTCTTATGCTCACTAAGGCTGCATTTATTTATATGCATTAAAGGGTCAGTTCACCCAAATTGAAAACTATCCCATGATTTACCTTCAAGTCATCCTAGGTATATATACAGTATGACTATCTTCTTTCAGACGAACACAATCAGAGATATATTTAAAAATATCCTTGACCCTCCAAGCTTTATAATGATTGTAAATGGGGGGCCACATTTTGAAGCAAAAAAAAAAATGCATCCATTCATAATAAAAGTAATCCACATGGCTCCAGGATAATAAAGGCTTTTCCTGAAGCGAAGCAATGGGTTTTTGTAAGAAAAATATCCATATTTAAAACTTTATTATAGTGGTGGGCATAGATTATTTTTTTTAATCTAGATTAATCTCACTGTAATCTTGGAATTAATGTAGATTAATCCAGATTAAAATGGCTCATTTGAATTCGTCTGAAGACATTCAGAATATGTGTGCTAACATTACCCAAATAATGACTAAAAGTAATCCGCCATTTTGTCTGACAAAGTATTCAGGAGTTAGAAGAGTTAAACTTGAAAAACAGTGTATATTGCCACTTTTCGCGTTTGAAACAACATTGATTCTCATGTTCATTCATGTTTATTTGATGCTATAAATGGACTCGTAGTAAGAGATGATCGATTTACGAGCCTCTTGAGCTGAGGCGCTACAGCAATCTGTCACAACCATGGTCACGACACATTAAAGAGCAACAAAACGGTTTTTATTGTTTGAATTTCTTAAAAAAACTACACAGTTTGAAAGCTGGGACTTTGTTTAATATCATAAGTAACCTGCTCTGTCTTGTCTGTCGACGTGTTGTCAGTGTCCTCTTTGCTCCGCGATGTATTTTTCACTGCGTGTGGAGTGACAGCGCCACGGCTTGTCTGACAAAGCAACAGTAATTAAGGGGGGCGGGTCTTTGCGAAGGGTCAGTTCGGCTAGGTATACATCCACGCTAAAATATCAAGGTGAAAGTCATCATAGCTTGCGTAGTAAAGACCCAGCTCCCAACCCAACTTTGAGAATAGATTAATGGCGATATTTTTTTTATCGCCCGATAGGAGTCTCACGTTAACGCAGCACGTTAACGCCGATAACGGCCCACCACTACTTTATTAACTATAGTAACTAGCTTTTCGGCAGACGGCCGTACGCATCGATTTGAGCATCGGCGGAAGAGTATCTTCTGATCCAATGCATGACGTAATGACGAACAAGGAAGCGCAGAGGATAGAGCAAAACAAATCACCGGTCATCAATTAGAAGTCTAAAACAATCATTTTTAAAGAGAAATATCAGAGGATTCCAATATAAGAGAAGAGGAGCTTGAGTTTGTTGCCCAGCCCTATTTGTTTGAACCGCGAGAGGCGCCCAAGCTTACGGTGGTTATCTATTTTGCGCAAGTCGATTTGCGACTATTTTGCGAGAAAGTTTTAAATATAGTTATTTTTCTTACAAAAACGCATCGCTTCGCCTCAGAAGGCCTTTATTAACCTGCTGGAGCCGTATGGATTATTTTTTATTATGGATGGATGCATTTTTGGGGGGGCTTCAAAATGTGGCCCCCTATTCACAACCATTACAAAGGGGGCAAGGATATTTTTAAATATATCTCCGATTGTGTTCTGAAAGAAGATAGTCAGCCTAGGATGGATTGAGGGTAAGTAAATCATGGGATAATTTTCATTTTTGGGCGAACTATCCCTTTAATTGTTTTCTATAACTGTTAATGCATTTTAAAATGTGATTTATTCCTTTGATGGCAAAGCTGAATTTTCAGTATCTAATACTCAAGTCTTCATATGATCCTTCAGAAATCATTCTAATATGCTGATTTGGTGCTCAAGAAATACATATTTATTATGTTGAAAACAGTTAATGTTTTTATGGAAACCATGATACATTTTTATCAGGATTCTTTGATGAATATAAAGTTCAAAAGAACAGTAAATAGAAATCTTTTGTGACATTATAAATGTCTTTACTGTAACTTTTGATCAATTTAACGCATCCTCAAATCAACAGAAACAACAATTTAGTGAATTCACCCCCTTGTCTTTAAAATCATTGTGAAACTATATTCCCAACCCATTTCACCTCTGAATAATCTGACAAGGATATTCAAATTAAACAGTATATTCAAAGAGTAAAATAAATGTAATTTAGCAAGTTCATACATTTTGATGAAAGATTACAACTGTTTTCTTCTTCAAAATAACAATCACTAATGAATTATGTACAACAACAAGTACTAAGCAAATAGGATGAATTTTGATTTTATGTTTACTTTAAGGACTACTTTCAAGAAGCATTACACACAAGATTCTGCTAACAGACACACAGTTCAGCACCCACATATGTACTGACAAAATACTTAAATCCTCCACTCAACAGGGTCTAATTTCTCAGCTTTTGACCCCTGTTGTATTTCTATCAATCACCAGCCTCAGCTGTCACCGGCCAGTGGAGCACAGAAGTGGATAAATGCAATCAGGGCTAATGAGTCTCATATCGCTCATCTATGCAGTGCTGTGGAGTGGATCAGCAGTGGCTGTAAACACCAGGCTTGGCTCGGGCAAGGGCAAACAAACAGCCCTGCCAAACTCTCTCTGTCTCCGTCTTTGTCTCGGCATCTGTCTCTATCTGTCTCTCTCTCTCTCTCTCTCTCTCTCTCTCAATACTTATCATAGCACTCATCAATCTAAGATCTCAGAAAAGAAAAACAAATCTTACTATCAACATCAGGCACTATAAGGGAGAAGAAAATGGACACTGCTAATAATAGATGAGGAAAAGTATATGCGTACATCCTGAAAAGACTCTCAGGTAACATGCTGTTCTTTATTATGTCAATGTGCAGTAATGTGCTGCAAATTTTAGGACCCCTTAAGAACAACAGGACAAGACCCTGCGAGAAGTAATCCAAACGTCATCTAGTCACGTTTTATAAGGGACGTAAACAAGACTTATTTTGGACAATTTATCCAACAGGATATCAGTTTTAAAATCAAATTGAAGTCTTTTAAAAATGATTTTTTAAGGCATGCACCAAAAAAAAAATTTACTGTATGTCCCTACAGAACAAGCCCATACAATCTCAAAACAAACCATGTAACAGCTGCATCATTCAAATGCAAAACAGCAAGTTTAAAATACTCAAACTAATACATTAAATAAAAGATGTACTAATATATCAATACATATGAAGTGTAGGTCAATCGATATTGGATTTTGCTGGTATGAGTGATTAAATAAAGGAAATAAAACATTATTGTGTCAAAACTACACTCTAAAAAATGCTGGGTTAAAAACAACCCAAGTTGGGTTGAAAATGGACAAACCCAGCAATTGGGTTGTTTTAACCCAGCGGTTGGGTTAAATGTTTGCCCAACCTGCTGTGTAGTTTTATTTACACCAACTATTATTTAAAAATTGCTATATGGGTAGCTTAAAATTAACCCAAAATAGTTGGGAAATTAAAAACCAGATGCAATTAGAGACAACAATATGTTATTTATTGTTTATTAATAAGCTTTAATATTTTATTAATATAAATTTAATAGTTCAATAGTTTATTAATATAAATGTATTAATAAGCAATTTAATAAATGTTTATTGTTTAATAATTATTCATTGAACATTAATAAATGTTCATTTCCAACATACTTTGGGTTAATTTTAATTAAGCAATACAGTAATTTTTAAACAGTAATTGAGTTAAATAAAACTACCCAGCAGGTTGGGCAAACATTTAACCCTATTGCTGGGTTAAAACAACCCAATTGCTGGGTTTGTCCATTTTCAACCCAACTTGGGTTGTTTTTAACCCAGCATTTTTTAGAGTGTAGCTAAATCTATACATAATACTTTTGTAACCTATTTAATCTAATCAATATACAACTGAATACATTATAATATGCTTTCACATACCAAAATAATGTGATGTAAAGTAAAGTAAGGGGTCATTCACACAGAATGCAGTTTTGCGATTAAGTGAGACGCAGGTCAGTGGAACGCAAAAAAATCGCAAGGTTTAAGAGTGCACTTTTTAAAAGTTGAACTTGTTTTAACTTGAGCGCCAAAATTTTATAGCGGTGTGTCAAGCACAAGACGCTGTTAAAAACACGAGCGCAATGCTCAAACACGTCTGTCTAGCACGTTTACATAGAAAAACAATGTAAAAGTAGCGCAGTGGGAAAAAATGCGTTCTGTCTGAACGGTCCGAAATAAATTTTATATGCGATTCATTTAGTTTATTAATTGGCATAAAATTTATTTACTTAAAACACATTTGAATATAATTTAAACAAAACTGAAAGCCCTAAAAACACACACTTACACGTACACACAAACCTTTATAAAAACACACCATGACTTTGCTCAAGATTAGACTGTGTTAAGTCTAATACCGTCCCCTGAGACTGGTTTGCCTGTAAACTTTCATCACAAGGTCATTCTCTTAAAACAAAAGAGACTCCTAATTACATTTCTATGCTCTCTGAATTGATTAATCACCTAAAATTAGCTTCCTAGCAACTGGGTGAAGGGTAATATAACTAACCGCTGTTAACAACTCTTCAGCCATTACTTCCTTAATGTATCCATGACTCCTCTGGTTTAATATGCGCAGTGGTTTCATTGATCCAAACTGAACAATGTGTCCTTGTAAAACACAGAAGAGATACATTTAAGAGATTAGAATGAATTTAAGCAGTATGATCATCCATTTCACATCCTTTCAGAGACCCATGAATTGAAGAAAATACTTCTGGAGAGGGGGGAAAAACAAGCTAGTAATTAAAGTTCATTTCATGGTCACCGCAGATTTTAGAGATAATGTCATGTGTGAATAACAGCCTGTTTAATTGTTAATTATTATGCATTCTTTTAAGGTTAATGCAAATGAAAAAAGACCAAGGATGGTTAATATGACCCTGAATTCAAGACTGTACAGGGGTGGTTAAAAGACAAAAGTCTTCTCTTTTTCTTGCATTTGTCTCTCTCTGTCTCTCACTCTCTCTGTCCTTGATAAAGCAAGACACTTGCCTGAGCAAATGTGATATGCCCAGTTTCACACACTAACCTTGAAAAGGCAACTGGTCCCTGTAACTTGGGATTACCATAACCTCTCAGTCTGTACCTTCCTGTGCAGAAACCCAGGGGATGAGTGAATACAATAGGGACGGAGTCTAACCGTTGCAGTTTGTTTGTGTCTTACAGGGTGGCAGAAGGGGGTCAGCAGGATATGAAGATCTTCTAGAAGGTAAAATGGCACAATTCCAAAGGGCATCACCACATGTCAAAATGACAAATGTCACATGTTGAATAAGGGAGCAACCCTGGTGGGCTAACACTCTTGCACGCACACTTACATGCACACAACTTTCAGTCTTAAAGGGCATGACAGGCCTAATAGAGGAGAAATGTGAGTTGTATTCTAGAAAGGAATAACACATCATGCCTTGTATTTCTGTTGTTCAACTTTTCTTTTAAAATCAGATTACAGTATATAGTATAATGGTACTTTGAAATGTATTCCTAGGTACAAAACAGTTTAAGTTTGGGGTCAGGAAGATATTTTTTAAAGAACTTAAAGGGTTGGTTCACCCAAAAATTTAAATTCTGTCATTTATTATTCACCCTCATGCAGTTCCACACCCGTAAGACCTTTGTTCATCTTCAGAACACAAATTAAGATATAAATCAGTTCATGTGAGTACAGTGGTTTAATATTAATATTATAAAGCGACGAGAATATTTTTGGTGCGCCAAAAAAAAAAAAAATGACTTATTTAGTTATGGCCGATTTCAAAACACTGCTTCATGAAGCATCGGTGCATAAATGAATCGGCGTTATGAATCAGTGGTTTCAAAGTCACGTGATTTCAGCAGTTTGCCGGTTTGACACGCGATCGAATCGTGATTCGACACAGAAGAATCATAACACTCCGAAGCTTCCTGAAGCAGTGTTTTGAAATCGTCCATCAATAAGTTGTTATTTTGTTTTTTTTGGCACACCAAAAATATTCTCGTCACTTTATAATATTAATATTGAACCACTGTACTCACATGAACCGATTTAAATATGTTTTTAGTACCTTTATGGATCTTGAGAGAGGAAATGTCATTGCTGGCTATGCAGGCCATCGCAAGCCATCGGATTTCAACAAAAATATCTTAATTTGTGTTCTGAATATTAACAAAGGTCTTACGGATGTGGAACGTAATGAGGGTGAGTATTATATTATTTTCATTTTTGGGTGAACTAACCCTTTAATACTTTCATTAGGCAAGGATGCAATAAATTGATCAAAAGTGAGATTTTTATTTCAATTAAATGCTGTTCTTCTGAACTTTCTATTCATCAAATAATCCTGAAAAAAAAGATCATGATTTCCACAAAATTATTAAGCAGCACTACTGCTTTCAACATTGATAATAATAAGAAATGTTTATTGCGCACCAAATCAGCATATTGTAATGAATGAGAAACAGTCATTTAAAATAGTAATAATATTTCAGAATATTACTGTTTTTACTTTCTTACCTGACCCAAACTTTTGAACAGTAGTGTACTTCAAAAAATACCATGGTATTGCCATGACAGCATGTATAATAGTACGGTACTTTTAATCACAGTTAATCATTAATGCTATAAATTAATTTATTTCAACAGCAGTAAGTTCAATTTTGTGATATGTGAGCCTCATATTTTTGGTCTCGACATCATAGGATTGATGATGCTACAGCACAATAAAAATACTTGTTCTATATATTCCTTTCTTCACATTGATCATAGAGCAACAACATTTACAAACAACTTTACATTACAGCTACGTGCTAACGACTATCAGCGCAGTAACATTTGCTTGTCTGGTAGTAAATGGATCATTACTAATGTGCTACTTATTAGCTCACCCCAAAAATAGTGCAGCGCTCACTCAGAGCGTATAATTATGGCGCAGCAGTGTTATAGGATAGATTGATATTTGTGGAGGCAGCTAATGTTTAGCCTTCTGACTGAGCACCCATCTGCTAAACCTAAATTAATGTGGCCTCAATGTACAAGTGCAATTCTTTTCATTTTAAAAACTTGCAAAAACAGCTTTTCAGATTTTTTTTACCTTGCCTGTTTTAACATTTTAGGAATGCTTAATTTTTGCTAAGAATTTTTATTTTGATTCATTCTGTAGAAACAATTGCATGTGGTATGTTTGCATTCAATTGTTCTGATTTGGTTTTAGATAATACAATTTAAACTTGCACAGTATGTACTTTAGGGTTGTCAAAAGTACCAACTTCGATACCAAGTCGGTAATGAAGTTATAAAAATGTGACAATACCAGCATTCCCCCTAGCATTTTGAGCTCTGTTGAGCGGAACACCTCTGATTGGCCATTGCGTTCACGTGCTCAACAGATATGTCTGTAATGTACTTCTGATTAAATCTGTTTTCTTTGTTAATTACAACCCATTTAAATGTAAAATTAAAAGTTCACAAAAATTTCTAGTCTGACGTAAAAAACAAAAAACAAAACAAAAAAACAGATTACAGTCTTCTGAGCTGACTTTGTATCCAAAGAAAATGCAGCTTTTAAAATGTAATGCCTTAATGAAACAGGACTCAAACTTAGAGTGGCCATTCAGAGCTTCTGAATCTGCAGAGGATCTGAAATCACATGCCATGTAGTGCTGACAAGGACAACGTTCACCCACACATGTACTATTCATATACTTAATTCAAAGAAAACTAAGCAAATACCTTAGTCTGGGTGAATGTGTGTACGTGTGCTGGTTTGCTAAGTGTTGAATGGTTATCTGTATGCCTTGCATAGGTTACAATGACATAGTCATTAATCACAATTGTGCCACCGACTCATCCAGCCATAACCATTCGCAAACAGAATTTTCTTCCAGGTCGCAAAACATATGCACTATTGTAATACATTTAAAATGCCAATAAGGCTTTGTGTAAATGAGAATATAATAAGTGACCTTATTTGATTGGTGTTCATACATGTTCTTGAAATAAACTGGTAAGTCTCAAGTATTGATGATGCTTCCTGCATTAGAACATTTCTCATCTCCTGCTATCAATCAATGTGATCATGCATTTTTAACAGTCTCCTATTGATTTGTAGAGATGGGCACTGCACACCTGTTTAATCTTCAATTGGCTTTGGACTTAAATTAATCTGTCAATATACAGCATACATACCTAGCAAAAAAAACAATTAGGAGAAGTGAGACAATGGAATTTCTTTCTGATTTAAGATGAAAAGTGATACAGTTTGTGAAAAGGCTGTACATACATGTACCTAATAATGTATAATTCTTTAATTTTACTATTTTCCACTTCTTAAGAATAACAGTAAAGTCATAAAATCTATGAAAATTCAAAAATCATTCTACACATTTGTGCCGTTAGATAAAAAAGGTCAAGCCTGCCCAGACTCGGTGGTGTAGACAAATAAAAATTGTCCCCTAGTTTAATTTTTAGTGTCCAGGACACATTAAACAGTGAACATTAAAAGGATCACATAAAACAAGACAGTAATGTCTCTGTGCTGGGACTCTTTCCTGGAATATGTTGCTATGGTTTAATATACCCTTATCATGCAACACAGACATATCTGCTTTCATGGACAAGAAACCAAACAGACTGTCCTTCTCTATATGGTTACTTAGTGGTGAGTGCTTCCTCCATTTGGTGGGGAAATAGTCCATGGCCATTCAATTATCAAACAAATATCCTGAAATGGATGGTGGAATTGACTTCTTTAAAAAAAGCAATTGATTTTTTGCACCACTGCTAGACACCCCGAATTGGAAACTTTCAAGATGGATTGCTTGACCCAAATAAAATGTAGTATACTACATCAAACCCTAAACAGACCAAATGCTCTTTACCCAATGTTAGTATACTATATCAAACCCTAAACAGACCAAATGTCCAAGAAATTCTCTAGTGTTGGTATATGCAATTTTATTTCATATAAATGTCAGCCATCTAGTCAGATGCTAGTCTGACACATAGATACATAGAAAATCGAAACAGATAAAAATTATAATTGGTAATTAGTGAAACCATACAATATATGTTTTCTAAAGAACTATTTCTACCTGATCCAGTTTGTAGAAAAAATATTTTTGTTGGTGCACACTAATGTTTTTAGGTGGATTCAGTCAGGTTGAATAGTTTTAACTTGAATAAAATCATAATTTAGATGTTACTCACAGGTTATTTAACAAAATCCATTAACATATGAAAAATGTTTTGGTTTTTTTTAGTTTATGAAATGTGTTTATTCCACATGGCAATGAGTGAAGTGTGCTATATTCACTGCCATAAAAGGCCATGTCTAAGTGTACATATGAGATAACATCCATCGATTGCTTGGCTGTGCTGTTCTCAGAACTTCTATTCAAATGAGACTGTAAGTGCATGTGACTGTCGCTGAGAGCTGGAGGTCACTGAACTGAGCAGGATCAGGAAAGAGTGAATGAAACTCTGTCTTTATGAGGCTGGCCAAGGTGATAAACAGGCCATGATATGAAGGGGGAGGGTGGTTTGATAAACTGGACCATTCGTGTTATTGCACTGCTTGCAGAGCCAAGCCAAGGGCTTTGACATGAGAATGGCAATCAGTCTCAATCCATCTCTCCTTCAAATCGATATTCACCTTCATGAGGATTTATGACTGTGGTTGCGGCTTACTATAATAACAGTCAAACATGAAGACACACCAAGCCAGTATGTTGTTTTGTGGTTTTGTTATTGATGAGCAAAATGTCCAAGAACAAAGATATTGCATGTAGCTGACCTTATCTAGCATCCCTTCATGAAAGGTAAACATCATGTACTATTTCTACACCATTTCTACACACCATTTGATATGTATTTAATATATTAATAAGAAAGGTTAATATTTTGTAAATTACATTTTAATTATTTTGTCAACATTGCTCTAACATTGTACATAGTTCCAAACAAACTCAAAGCAATGTTTTTGAACAAATTGGTTGAATGAATGATTCAATGGCTCACTCAAAGACGTGTTAGACTTGAAGCAGCGCTGCGCAGACTAGGGGTTGAACGACATCATTAATGAACAAATAAGCCTGAACCTCGAGCTGAGACTCAAACGCGGGTCACCTTGTGCACAGCTATGGAAAATGACACAGTGCTGCCCACAAGGCTATTGCTCCTTCAAAACAGCTTTTTTTATTAGTTCTTTTGGGTCATTATATTTCTCACAGATTTCTGCTTGCTCTAAATCAGATACAGATAAAGTAGCACAGTAAATACCATTCAATGTATGTCATCAAAGTACATCGAGAGTGATTAGAGAACAGACAGCTCTGCATGCTTTTGGATCGCTCTAGATGTCATACTGTTATATGTGCCCTGGTTCCGTGCTCTATTCTCATTATATGGACTCCATTTCCCAGAATTCCCCACCTAGGAACCAATCACACACACTCACACCTGTTTCCCATCAGTGACTCTTTATAAGCTGCACTCACACACACAGGGCTGAGTGTTGTTTAGCCATTGGTTTGCATTCTGTTTGTTCCATGTCCTGCCTTGTCTTGCCTAGCCTGTGTTTTGACCCTGGACTGTTTCCTTGTTTGTTGATCGTTTGCTGCCTGCCTTGACCTGTGCCTGTATTTTGGATTATTCTTTTGCCTTAGTGATGGCGAAATGAAGCTTTGTGAAGCACCGAGGCTTTCCTCTCAAGTGTATCGTAAAAAGGTTCATTACTCAAAGCTTTTCAACACAGTGCACACTAACGACATCTTGTGGTCAAAAGGTGGAAAAAACTGCCTTTGCGTCCCAGACGACGCAGCTATTTTTGGAGTTTCATGTAATAAATCAGTTTGTGCTATGAAAAGCGTATAAAACAATGTAAATTATTATTATACATAAAAAAAAGTCTTTCACGTGTCATTTCACTTACACAATTTGAATAAATGAGTCTGAATAAAATTTGGGGGGACAAATAGGCAAGCTTTGGCATATATTATCAAAATAAATTATTGTTATAGAATGAAGTATGAACTGGGAATAAATACAAACTGAACATGTAAATATTTATTCGTATTATGGCATATTTTTTGCTAAAAAGCAAATGATACTTCACATCTGCGCAAAGGTTCATGTTATGTGAATCAGAATATGAAGCAGTCACGTGGTTGTGTGCGAAAACGAAGCTTCGGACGTCACCGATCACGTGGTTATGGCAAAACGAATCAAGCTCCGATACAGTGCTTCACTGTGAGATGTTTCGTTTTTTTGATACAAGCTTCGAAGCCTCGGTGTCAAACGTCACATCACTATTTTGCCTTGCCTTCCTGTTACTGTTTGCTGGTGTTTGACCTACTGCCTATACGACTACGCTCTTCCTGTAAATAAAGCCAGCATGTGGATCTCCAACTCCGTTGTCCCGCTCCATCAGTTATACATACACTGATCGATCAGCTCGGCAACGCTTCAGGTCGAACACACCTTAATGAATCAGTTGAGCAAATGATTCAATGGCTCATCCATAAAGACAGTAACACATTTTATTTTTGAATGAATCAGTTCAATGAATGATTAAATTGCTTTGTTTTGTTCCTAAATTAATAATGTGTTTGAACGAATCTGATTAATGATTTAACAATGCATAGACCCATAATCTGTCAGTATTGTTCAGTATAACTGTTAAATAAAGTTGTTTTTCATGATCTCACTGAACATACACTCTTCATCACATTAAAGGAACTGATTACCCAAATTTGAAAAATTCTGTCAACCTCCTGAATTAAAATTGAATAATGCATAATGAAATTACACTGAGATTTGAAAGTGACAAATGACTATATTGTTGTTGTTTTCCATTTTTGGAGCTTGACAGTGCCTTCATTTGTGTTCAGTGGAAGAAAAGTAAGAATTTATACAGGTTTGGCACATAGGTGGGTAAATAATGACAGAATTTCTTTTTTGGGTGAAACATTCTTATAAAATCATGACAATAATGCAGCAAGTGCTTTGAATAATGTGCCAATAAACTCTCGATTTGAAAACCTGAGGTTATATTCCTACAAAGAAGTATAAAGGAAGTCTTATTCCATTTAAACTCATCGATCATGCAAATATCGCCTCCACACTGTGATATCTTCCACTTATTGCATAGTCTATCTAACTGGAATGACAGAACTAAGCTGCTTAAAACATAGTAGAATGTGAAGAAGTTTAAAGGGCATATTAATTCACAAGGGGATTTTTGCATGCCAGTGGTAATTGTGAATGTCATTCATCTTACCATAAAATGTTTAGTCAGGTAACCTAAAAATGTGATTCATGTGGGAACATCAAATTAAAGTGGTTTTAGTGACATTGAATATATTTTAAAATACTTTTATATACAGTGCACAGAATAAATGAGTACACCCCCTCTGAAACTTCTGAAAGTCAGCAATTACTCAATTACTTAGAAGACATGTTAGGGTTATTTAGAGATATAATGTTCCAGCAAGTCTGTTTAATCAATTACCAAAGAAGCATGTCAAAATTATTTAGCAAAATAAGATTTTATTATCAAGGTGATAAAATGTTGTGTACACCCTCCTAAAATTTACTAAATAAAATGAAATAAAAATGTTCTGGTGTAAGTTTAAGGCAAAGTTTGATCAACAGGTAAGTATGTTGAACCAAAACATTTCAATTTCTTGACAATTAAAATTGTTTATAGCCCACTGAATCATTCTCAGGTGACTTAATGCTGACAACAATGGAAGCACTTGGGAGAGAACTGTCAGGAGACTTATTTCTTAGCACAAAAGAGGACAGTGGTACAAGAGGATTTCCAAATCATTGTTTTAAGTGTGAAAATATAGCAAAAGTAACACAGAAATTCAAAAACAATGAACTTGTGACAAGACCCCTGAAATAATCAGGCCTTCATTTTAAGCTTTCATTTAGTGATGAGGGATTTTTTGCTAGACAAAGAGCAGGAGAAATACCAAGCGAGTGTCTCAGAGCCAGCAAAAGCTATGAAAAGAGTGACTGTTTATCTCACAGAGTAAGATGCATGAATGACATGCATGGTTGTTGTTCTCACTGGAACTAACTACTGTAGCCAAAGCACAATAAAGTCAGTTAGCCATTTCCAAAACCCATATTTACAAAATATAGATTCTGGGAATCAAAACTCTGGTCTCATGAGATCAAATCAATCATTCTGGATCTAACAGCATCCAAAATGTTATGGTGTTGCTAGAGGAGGAGTACAGTGAGAAGTGCCTTGTTCCCACGGTAAAGTTCAGTTGTAGTAAAGCTCTTATATAGGGATGTATGAGTGCTGGAGGTGTGAGGGAGTTGTGCTTTATCAATGCTGTCATGAATTCCCACACAACCGAGTAATTTAATACACAAACTTGAAACAGAAGATGTTACCCTTTCCTCATTCCCTGCATTGTTGGGCATTTTTTCAACATGACAATGGGGATATGCATTCTCCCAAGGTGAAAAACCTTCTGTGGACACGTATTGCACTCAATCTTAACACTCTTGAGCGCCTGTGGGGGATTCTGTAGAGACGAGTTGAGCAACACTCCCCATTAAAGATCAGGGCATTTAAGGATCTCATCATCCAGGAGTTAAACAGGACAGATGTGACAATTTGCATTGAATTTGAAAACTCTGTGCCAAGCAGGGTCAGAGCAGTTTATTCAAAATTATGGCGGGCATACTAAGTACTAGAATATTATACATTTGTTGAATTAAATCTAGGTACTAATTTCTGCAATCCTTAATTTAAACAAAATTGGCTAATTTATTTATTTTATGTCTATTAATGACATATATTTCTCAGTTTTTTATTATGTATATGTTTAATACATTTTAGTTTTGCCATCTTTCCATGAATTGTATTAGTGATCATAAAGAAAATACATCTTTTGTATTTGTATAGAGGGGGTGTACTCATTTATGCTGTGCACTGTATCTAAAACAACAAAACAATATTACACCAATGAAAATCATTTTTAAAGATCAGATAAGGACTGCATTTCAGCCCAGCTCAGATCAGGTAGAATTTTTTTCTTTAAATAACAACAGCTTATTTTCACTTACTTTTTTTTTTTCTTTTTTTTTCAATGTGTAAAACAAGTGAAGCGACATTGTCAAATAAGTAATTATTTCTCATTGCTTCAAAAAAGCAAAACTGCTTTTTGAGGATAAACAAACCACAAGCAAGCAGAGCTCACACTGAGAGCAGGGATGAATCAAGTCAAGTTAAGAGTTTCAAACTAGGTCAGAGAGCACACACGGATTTAGCAAAACTAGAAGAAACAGTAGGGGGAACTGTGGGACCTGGATGAAAGTCCACGTGCCATCCCTGGTCAGGCAGTGCGAATGCTCCTGTTATGCAGAGAAGCCAGAATAGCTACTTTACATCATTTCCACCCTGGCACAAGCTTGTCTCATATTCCAGGCATGCACCAGCGTTTTCCCTGAGAGACAATGACCTTGCCAACACATGTCAAATAGAAGCCCTTGTCCTTTGGCAAAATCTTGTTTCCATTTCCCCAGAAACAATCGCTACACTTGGGGAAGATACAGCGTTGTCCCCCTGCAGCCTTCTGATTGGACAACCCGAGGCCACCACCTGGCTCTCCGCACAGAGAGAAACTCTGCCGGGTAAGCATGTTTCGGTGTGTACATTGTATAAAGGCCCATAAATCAGCACTACCTTCATATGCCATTTGAATTATTCAAAATGTTCTATTTAATGTGAAGGCATCAACAGTGTTTGCACTCATTATAAAATGACAACAAAAACTGACAAAAACTGCATCTCTCTGGGACTGCATCCTAGAGAAAACTAAATTGAATAAATAAATAATCAAAATAAATAAATAAACATAACTTGAGGGGGAAAAATAACTATGTAAAACGATAGAACAAAGAGTTGTTTGTGACTGCCAGGAGAATTTCCAAAGCATATGCAAATTCATAAGACGCTGCATATGAAAAGTAATCATTAATAATGACCGGGATGAACGGTTGAGAGTTACTAGGTGCAAGTGACAAGTGAAGTTTTAAAGTAGTTTTGATGATAAGCTTGCAGCGTCTGAATTCTTTATCATGTTTTGGAATCAACTTGTTTAGACACAGGGTTTTTTTATTTTATTTTCAAAAGCACATCCTGGCAGTGAGCAAAAACTCACTTTGTATTTGTTCAGCAACTATTTTTGGTTCTGACTTCAAACTTCAAAGATCATCTTTAAATGAGGATAAAACTGCATCTTTATTTCGTTTTGAGCCAGATGCTTCTCTAAAATGCAACTTCATCTTGCAAGTTCATATTAAAACATCAAAGAACATTACATATTACAGTTAAAGTACATTACAACAGTAGGGATTTTTTTACTTGCACATGCAGTTGAGGCAGTAGTCAGATTTCTTGCAACACAAAAAAAAAATGTAAACTTTGTGTGGTAATTTAAATCTATAATATATACTAATATATTTCCATTTGTAATTTCTACTCTTAAATGTACAATTTTACATTCAATATTCAATATTTAAAATGTTTTAAAACATTATTATACATTATTATTGTATTATTCCATTATTATTATATACACAGATAAATATTATTTTATTATAAGTAGCATGAGTCATTATTTATTATAAATGCATTAACAAAAATTAGATAAATTAATATTTTACTACATAATTTGTGACCCTGGACCACAAAACCAGTGAAGTCACATGGGTATTTTTGTAGCAATAGCCAACAATAAATTGTAGGGGTTAAAATTATCGATTTGTATTCATGCCAAAAATCATTAGGATATTAAGTAAAGATCATGTTCCATGAAGATGTTTTGTAAATTTCCTATCAAAAAATATTTTTGTGAGTGGATATGCATTGCTAAGGACTTTATTTGGACAACTTTGAAGGCGATTTTCTCAATATTTAGATTTTTTTTGCACCCTCAGATTCCAAAAATCTAAATTTAAAAAAATTGCCCCTTATGACTGGTTTTATGGTCCAGGGTCACATTTATTATAGAAAAAATAATGTAAAATAGTAAATAGTAAAATAAAATAAAAAGTATGATGCCATACATAGTAAAGCATTACTGATTGGTTAGAAATTTCAGTCTGTTCTTACTGAGATGCTATCAAGGCTGTCACAAGGCTGGGTGCTTTCCATTTTAGCAAAACCTCATCCATGTCAGTCAGATAGATTTTACTTCAAAAGGAGAAATCACAACCAAATATCAGAGAAAACTTCAGTTTACAACTGCTCATAGCTTTTTAAAGAGGTCTCTGTAACTTCTTTGGTGTGTAAAACACATAATAATTTATGCAATGTAAAACAAAGCAGATTGTACTGTGTCTGTAGTAAGAAAACATATGCCAAGAATATAAAAGACAGAGGCAATGCTTGGCACCCACACAGTTGTTTGTGACTTCATCATTGTTCAGTTAGCTGGCCTAACAGAAAAAAAAAACCTCAACATTCATATAAGTGTAGCTTGAATTCTCTGCATCTCCACTTCATTGCCCGTTTCTCAAAGCCGTATACATAGAGAAACGATCCATGCCTTTGTGTTGCATGGCAACCTGAATTGATGTAGATATATGGCCAGAGTTAAATAAGAGAAAGAGAGAGACTGAGCAAAAGGGAAAGATAAGGGCACAGGAAAACATGGAGTTGTCGACAAGATGGAAAAGTGCCTTTCCTGGATACTGTATATCTATTATCTAGATAAGTTTTCCAGACAAATCAGTGCCTATAGAGGCAAGAAAAAGAGTTATGATTGTAAAGAGGTCAAATTAATTTTTTCATTTAACCACATCAGTCTTTTTCCTGTAATATTTTTACAGGGAGCTGCAGTTGTTTTTGTTTTTTTTTTGTCTGTTTGTTTTTTAAATATATTAGCAAGCAATATCAGCTTCAGTATGTGTGTAATTCAATGAAGGACATCATCTCTCTAACTGACTTCAACGCCTTTCTTTGTTTTAAGACAAAGAAGATACTTAACCCAAGCCAGCTGTTATTAAGTCATCAAAATGAAAAGCAAAGATTGAATACTGTACATGCAACAGTTTAAAACTGTAGGTGACAACAAATCGATTTGTACTCATGGCAGGACATCTTTTAAGACTTTAAATGCACAGATCAGCAAAGGATGGTATTTTATGCCAAATGGCAGAGTGATTCATTAAGACACACCTTTGCAACGGGGAGGCAGAGAGCACATGTCGATAAGTACTCTCAAAGCTGGTGTAAAACCAAGGGTAAATTTGATTTGCTGTTTATGACCGGAGTTAACCCAGTGCTCTGTAAATAAACTTTATGGTACAATTGCTTTTAATACTCCAGCTGTGCATCTGAAAACGTGAACTGCAACCATCAGAAAGTGGGAGAAAGAAGGCTTTTCACCTGTGTTTGACTTTTCAGACTGGCCAATGACTCTGAAATGTGGAAAATGTACAAGCCAATCACAATTTCCTTCAAAATCTCTTATTTAAAAATGACAGAAAAGTTCAGTTTTTCCCACTGTGATCTCTTTGGCGATTTTCTGCTTTCATCTGTAAAGTATGGTTCTGGTACATACACTAATATTCAAAAGTTTGGGGTCGGTATGAATTTTGTGTTATGTTTTTGTCTCATATGTTTACCAAGGCTGCATTTATATAATAAAATTGTAATAGTGTAAAATATTATTATATTATAAAGAGGACCTGTTATGCTTTTTCTTTTACCATTTTCAGCTTTCTTTAGTGTAATGTTTCTGTTTGAGCATGAAAAAGGTCTGCAAAGTTACAGAGCACAAAGTCCACTCTAAAGGCAATTATTCTCTATATCAGAAATCACGGTTTCTAAACTCCTTGAAACGCCTCGCCTCGTTTTGTAGTCTTGAGTTTTCTTCCGTGAACGTATGTTTCACAATATTCCTCATTTATATAATTCTCCCCAAGGCATACAAAGTGGGAAGGCTTAGTTGACAATTGTTAACTGTGCTAACAACTGTTTTTTACACCCTAAATCTAAACCCCCTTTTTTCACACGAAGTTCGCACAAACTTAGGAAACAGTGGTTAAAATGTGTTTTAACACTATTCCTCAGCAGTATACAACCACAATCTTTTGTTGTATCATAACTTGACTGCTGAACCTTGCAATTTGATGCAGATCAAATGGCCAATGACACAGCTGTAATATCACATCTCAAATGTAAGAGAGGTATAAAATAAGGAATTACCACTGTGAGGTTAGGGTTGATCAGCTTGTTCTTCTCGACTGTCATACTCTGACTCAAGCTCGAATTGATACGGCTAAAGTGACGCCATAGTTAGGTTCATTGGTTCTCATTGGTTATGGTAAGGGGGGTTACATTTAACGGAAGACCAATCACAACAGACTGGGAACGGCTGACCAATCAACGCAGACTGCTATTTTCAGAAGGTGGTTCTTAAAGAAACGAAAAATTTAAAAAAAGGTGCTGCAATAATGTAAAGTATAAGAAAAATTGAGTTTTTAAACATTAAATGACGTATTCTAGTAGACCACATAAACAAAAATTTGAACTTCGAAGTGAGCATATAGGGGCCCTTTAAAACAACTGTTTTCTGTTTTAATATATATGTAATTTATTCCTGTGATGGCAAAGCTAAATTATCAGCAGCCATTGCAGTCCTTAGTATCTTCAATATTTTACTGATCCCAAACTTTTGAACTTTTTTATTATATGCATGGACAGGTTTGTATAGCTGAAACATGAAACATGCATTATTAATGTTTTGACAGCTTCTAAAACATAAGCATTTTATGTACAAACAACTTTAGAGACATGCAAATGTTTTCCTTTTAGGCTAATTAAATATTATACTTATGGGTTTAATAGTTTTAATCAATGGCATTAATTATATATATGTTCAAAGCCATTATATTTTACCATTTTATTCATGTTCTGAGAGATTTCTAGTGTTTTAGGTTTCTATGAAAATTTCAGTACTGTTTCAGTGTTTATCCAAATGTTTTGTACAAATACTTGCAAACAATAAGATCTGTCTGGTTTTTGGCACTCGTTATTTGATATTTTTCTCTATTCTGATGTAGAGCTATGCAGATGAACTTGCCAATAACCAGCAAAAAAAGATGAGCAATTTCATCTTGAAATAAAATTACAAGGTAGCGGAGTAAAAGATAAGATGTGAGATAATCAAGGACAAGGGTTTTCCACAGAAATGAGAAGCAGATGATGGGGGTAAAAAGTAATCCAATTAAGTAGCTCCCAGGAGGGAGGTCAGCACAGGATTTTATTAGGGTTCAGAACAGGTCATTAAGCATTTATAACATTTCAGAAATGCAATTAGAAGACTACGAGGGACATTTCTTTTGGTTATTATCCAGTAGCTTTCAACTGAATGACTCGGGACTCCCATCAGTCTCTGTGGCTCAGATCTGTCAGAGGTGTTATGACGGCCTTCTTAATGCGTTTTCAAGCTGCTGGGGTAGAAAGACACCCAAAGAATTGCTGCAGAGCCCAATGATATGCTGTCTGCAGATTAGTAGCCCAGGGGTCACATTGATCTCCAGCAGCATGAGGAAGGTCTCTGTCCATGTTGTTGGGCTTATTGCTGTTACAGAGTTTCTGTAGCCTGATATATAATTAGATTAATAATTTTAAAAATGTGTGTATGGTTTTATCTTAGTTTAAGTAATGATTTGAAACATATTTCATGCAAATATCATTTATTTTATCATATGAATGGCTGACTCAAACAACTGTAATCCATTAAAGAACAAATATACTACACGAAAGGGCCACCAGCGTGAAAATGGCACAGCGTCAATCCAAAATAGCACACTGGCACTCAGCACTGCATTTCCTCTCAGCTGAGGTATGCTAATTGCCTTCTAAACAAGCATTGTAGCATTATTTCGAATGCTAGCTCACAGGTTTAAAAAAAAAAAAAATCTTTAATGTTCACTCTTCATCTGTCAAACCTATAAAAAGACCAGGCCTGCCAGGCCCATTTACTGCTGCCAAAAATGAAGCCTTGTCTCTCTGGCGTTTGGCATATTGCACCTGACAGGACCCAGGGCAAAGACCGAGAGCCAATTTCAGCTTCTTGGCAGGGCTGCAATGAGAGTTCGGTGTGGCCTTGCTGAAAGGTGAAAGACTGTAATAAAGAAGATGTGAGGTTTTAATATTAATGTTAGCAAGGGTGAAAATGGAGACGTAGGATCAGGTATGAACAATTGAGAGGGCACTCAGAGAGGCCTAGAGGTTGGAGAACTGTTTGCCTGCTGGGTCGTGCGGCTCTAAGTGTGTGCTGAGTGCAGAACATATTGACTGATTGAAGATTGTGGGACTAGCAAAGTATGCAAAAATACCTACGCTCTTCAATCATTCAATATTTAAATGTGTTTGAAATATAAATGTGGTAAATTTAACGTGTAGAGGAATATTTCAGGTTCAGTACAAGTTTAGGTCACCTGACAGCTTTTGTGGCATAATGTTGACAACAACAAAAAATTTATTTTTTTAAAAAAGGCACTTGAATGGTGAAAGGCGAAGCTTATAAGTTTATAAAAGCACTTACATTAATTAATCTGTTAAAACTTGTGTATTTTCTGAGCTGTAAAAGCTTTTATGTTGTTTTAATAGTTGTTTTAGGGTTTATGATGTTACACTGTCATGACAACAAAGTTGTAAACTTAGATTTATTTACACAAAAAAGGTTAGAAAGTGATTTGTTTCAAACTAAAATCATGTTAACACACATTTACATCTTGTGGCTATACTTTCTAAGCAGTATTTTATCCATCGAACGTGTTTTTACACGTTGTAATATACTGTAAGTCTAAGGTGTCCTCTGAATGTGTCTGTGAAGCTCAAAATACCCCATAGATTTTTTTTAAATACATTTTTTTAACCGCCTATTTTGGGGCATAATTAGAAATGCGCCGATTCAGGTTCAGCCCTCTCCCAAGCTCTCGACTCTATCATTGCATAAACAAAGTTCACACAGCTAATATAACCCTCAAAATGGATCTTTACAAAGTGTTTGTCATGCAACATGTCTAATCGCGTAAGTACAGTGTTTATTTGGATGTTTACATTTGATTCTGAATGAGTTTGAGGCTATGCTCCGTTGCTAACGGCTAATGCTACACTGTTGGAGAGATTTATAAAGAATGAAGTTGTGTTTATGAATTATACAGACTGCAAGTGTTTAAAAATGAAAATAACGACGGCTCTTGTCTCTGTGAATACAGTAAGAAACGATGGTAACTTTAACCACATTTAACAGTACATTAGCAACATGCTAACGAAACATTTAGAAATATCATGATATCATGGATCATTTCAGTTATTATTGCTCCATCTGCCATTTTTGTTCTTGCTTGCTTACCTAGTCTGATGATTCAGCTGTGCACAGATCCAGACGTTAATACTGGATTGTCTAATGCCTTGAACATGATCTGGCATATGCAAATATTGGGGGCGTACACCATGACTGTTACGTAACAGTCGGTGTTATGTTGAGATTTGCCTGTTCTTCGGAGGTCTTTTAAACAAATGAGATTTACATAAGAAGGAGGAAACAATGGTGTTTGAGACTCACTGTATGTCACTTCCTGAACTCTTGTTATTTAATTATGCCAAGATAAATTCAATTCAAGGGCACCTTTAATGCTTATGAATCAATCAACATTATGTCACAAGTGTTCTCGACTGAGCTTAACTTCTACTGAACCAGGAATATTTTTTTTAACACAGTAAAAGGGAAAACTATCAAATATGATTCTACGCTATAATCTCAAAACCAATAACCACTGTGCACTGCAGCGATGGAGTGATGCTCAGAGTCTGAAGAAATCTTCTCCTATTGATTTCCTCTTTTGCCTTCCTTTGACACAGGCAGACCTCCTAAGGGGAGTTTCCTTATGCCCAGATGCCCCCAGTAACTTACTTGGGTCATGAATCATTCAAATCATCTTCTGCTGAATAAAGACCCGTGGCAGCAGCGCAAACAGACAGCACAGGTTTGGAAGTGTGGTTGGCTCTGCTTTTAGGCACAAAGAATACATGTCTGGGAGTATGTTTTTAAAAAAATAGACATGGCAAATAAGACTTTTGATCTTGTACCCGGAACTGTTTTTAAAAGGAATACCTGTACCTCCTATCAAAAAGAGATTCACAAAAAACAAAAATGCTTTTAGCAAAAGTGAATTCACGACTTGATAAGAACCAGCCTAAGGTGGTTTGCTAGTCTTAGCTGGTCTCTCAACCTGGCTAAACTGGTGTTAAGCTGGTCTATAGATGGTTGCCCAGCCTGGCAAAGCTGGTTTAACCAGCTATATTCCATACTGAACTGATTACAAGGGCCGGAAGCCCCTCTAAAACCATTAAAACAGACATTCCTAGTCAGTTTAGCCAGGCTGAGAGACCGGCTAACCACTTTAGGCTTTTTTTCCAGCAGGGAATGTAAAATAATTGTATTTTAATATACTTAAAAGCTTCCCAACATGGAGATATATGCAAATATCAGATCTGTAATCACTATGACTATATTACAGCAATAAAATACATTCATATTGCAGGTCTGGTTGTACCAATTTATTTTTACTGAACTACAAATCTTAATTTAATTGTCTGTAATATTTTTTATTTTAACGCACTAAAAAAAAAAAAAAAAGCTGCAATAAAAAACTGAAACAATTGATTACTCAAATATGACTTTTTATACTTTTATACCAAATATTAATATTAGAATGATTTAGAATGATTTCTGAAGGATCATGTGACAATGAAGACTGTAGTGCTCGCAGAAAATTCACAGGAATAAACTGCATTTTAAAATATATTCGAATAGAAAAAATAATAATATTTCACAATATTGCTGTTTTTTGATCAAATAAATGCAGCCTTAGTGAGTAAAAAAAAACACACAGACCCCAAACTTTTAAACGGTAGTGTTCATGATGATCAAGAAAAAAATATATATATTGTTACTGATATTATTACTTATTATTAAAAACTAATAATAAATTAGTCAATTAATATTGAAAAAAAAGGTAATTAGAAACCAGCAAAGCCTTTGAAACTGCTGAAAAAACTGCTGTGTAATCATGACAATGGCACCAATAAAATGTATACAACCCGAATTTCAGAAATGTTGGGACATTTTTTAAATTTCAATAAAATGAAAACTAAGCTGAAAAGAAAGGACTTTCAAATTGCATGAGCCAATATATTATACACAATAGAACATAGATAACACAAATGTTTAAACTGAAAAATTTTACACTTTTATCCACTAAATGAGCTCATTTCAAATTTGATGCCTGCTACAGGTCTCAAAAAAGTTGGCACGGGGGCAACAAATGGCTGAAAAAGCAAGAAATTTTGAAAAGATTCAGCTGGGAGAACATCTAGCAACTAATTAAGTTAATTGATATCAGGTCTGTAACATGATTAACTATAAAAGGGATGTCTTAGAGAGGCAGAGTCTCTCATCATCTAAAGTGCATAACATCATCAAAAGATTCAGAGAAACTGAAGAAATCTCTGTGCGTAAGGGTCAAGGCCGGAAAACCATACTGGATGTCCTTGATCTTCGGGCCCTCAGACGACACTGCATCACTCATCAGCGTTATTGTGTCAATGACATTAATAAATGGGCCCAGGAATACTTCCAGAAACCACTGTCGGTAAACACAATCCGCTGTGCCATCTGCAGATGCCAACTAAAGCTCTATCATGCTAAAAGGAAGCCATATGTGAACATGGTCCAGAAGCGCCATCGTGTCTTGTGGGCCAAGGCTCATTTAAAATGGACTGTTTCAAAGTGGAAAAGTGTTCTGTGATCAGAAGAATCCAAATTCTTGTTGGAAATCACGGACGCCGTGTCCTCCAGGCTAAAGTGGAGGGAGACCTTCCAGCGTTTTATCAGCGTTCAGTTCAAAAGCCAGCATCTCTGATGGTATGGTGGTGCATAAGTACATACAGTATGGGCAGTTTGCATGTTTTGGAAGGCACTATGAATGCTGAAAGGTATATAAAGGTTTCAGAGCAACATATGCTCCCCTCCAGACAACGTCTATTTCAGGGAAGGCCTTGTTTATTTCAGCAGGACAATGCAAAACCACATACTGCAGCTATTTCAACAGCATGGCTTTGTCACAGAAGAGTCCGGAAGCTGAATTGGCCTGCCTGCAGTCCAGATCTTTTACTTATAGAGAAAAATAACTCTTCAGCAGCTGGAAACCTTTATCAGGCAAGAATGGGACCAAATTTCAATACCAAAACTCTAGAAACCCATAACCTCAATGCCCAGACGTCTTCAAACTGTTTTGAAAAGATGCTACACCATGGTAAACATGCCCCTGTAACAACTATTTTGAGACCTGTAGCAGGCATCAAATTTGAAATGAGCTCATTTTGTGCATAACATTTCTCAGTTTAAACATGTATGTTATCTATGTTCTATTGTGAATAAAATATTGGCTCATGTGAAAGTCTTTAAGTTTTCATTTTATCCAAATTTAAAAAACGTCCCAACATTTCCGGAATTCGGGTTGTATTTATATTGCATGTCTGCCCATATTAACTCAAGGCCAATTCAGGAGCAGCCACTGCAGCCATTATGACTTAACCTTTTAAAAGGGAGCAGCAGAAAATCCCTGTGACACTTGGGCATTGCATAAGCAATCAAAAAAAAGCTGAAAATACCACACTCAGAGATGTCACTGCCCTGACTAGGCCTGTTGGAAATAAGCTCAATACCCCTGGCAGACACAAAAAAGACCCTCACTCTCCCACACACACATACACACACAGAGAGAGACACACAGACAGACTGCAGCAGCTCTGTGAATGTGTAGGAATCCCCTCTCTGCTCTCTGTGAGCTTGATGTAAATGGGCCCCTGGTGCGTTGATAATAATTAATGATAATAAGAGGAATGATGGATGACATTGTTACTGCACTAGCAGACACAGCAGAAAAGTTCTCTGCTTCTTCTTTCTCTTTGTGACTCGTTCCCCTCCTCTCAGCATCCAGACTATCTGTCCGCAATTTTATCTGTCAGGCCTCAGTTGCACAAACAGGCTCCTCAGCACACCAGCCGCTCTGGATGGCCACAGGCAAAGCAGCTGTCAGCCTCGCGCTCTCGCTTTCGTCTCTTTCCATTCCCCTCTCCTGTCCTTGTCACTTTCTCAGCATTCATATTTACGCTCCCTCTTGCTTCCTCTCTAGCTATTTCGAAGAAAATATACAGTATGGTTCAAAGACATCCTAATGGAAAAAGTGACAGGACCTGGTTTTAAGCTTGGCTCATTGGAAAAATGCACCACTAACTACATTTTCTAACTCCAAAAACAGAATTCACTGGAGTTTCCAACTGAAATGAACACTAGTGTCAGTAAAACACCAACAACTTTTTACACAAATTATAATTGCAGGGGCAAATTATTGAGTAATACAGACTTATTTTCATATGGCTCCTTGCATAATACTACGTTATGACCCCACTTTGCCATAGTGCATCATTTCTAAACTAACACATTTGCATTACATAACCAGCTCCATATGTATGATTTTTCAGTAGTAAACTTGCTCAGTGGCTCACCTGGTACAGAACTGCACTTGTGACACAGAGTGTGAATCACAAGTCATGATAAAAATGGAATGATTGTTTTAGTAAATGCGTTTTTATCTCATAAAACGCGTTTACGTTTTTATCTCATGTTTGCTTTTGTTAACACTATCGGTGAGGTTTAGAGTAGGATTAGTGTAGGCGGTACATTATATTCAAACGTAATAAAACATTAACCTTTTGTGTTTCACAGATGTTCACATTGTCCCTCTCTTATGCAGACCAAAAGCAGGTGCTTCTTTCCCACCAAGAGTAGCACAATATCCCAGAGGAAACTTTAGTTAGGCTGGTGCTGGATTACATGTGGATTAGTGCTCCTAATGGCCCTGATCTCTCCTAATTCCCATCAATCCTTCTCATCTGAAACATGAAGAACGGTAAGAGGAATCACAAAAACCCAGCTTACACAAATCGGAATTTTTGGTATGCACTGAATTTTCTATACAACAGAAAGGCAAAGCCGCTCGGGTCAATGACATGACGTGCATATTTTTGTGTCCAAGTGCATCATTTCCTTTTCAAATAAAATAAATAAATTCATGACATGTTTCACTTTATTCATTTTCAGTACATTCAAATGATAAATATTATTTAATGTTTTGGTATCTTAAAGGATTAGTTCACTTTAAAATGAAAATTACCCCAAGCTTTACTCACCCTCAAGCCATCCTAGGTGTATATGACTTTCTTCTTTCAGACAAATACAATTGGAGTTATATTAATAAATATTCTGAAGCATTCAAGCTTTATAATTGTAGTGAACGAGAAACAACAAGTATGAAGCTCAAGAAAGTGCATCCATCCATCAAAAACATACTCCACACAACTCCAGAGGTTAATACAGGCCTTCTGAAGCATTTGGAAGCTAGATTTTTTATTTTATAACTTGTTAAATATGGACATTTTTCTTACACAAATGCATTGATTCACTTCAGATGGCCTTTATTAACCCCCCAGAGCCGTGTGGAGTACATTTATGATGGATGGATGCACTTTCTTCAGTTTCATACTCGTTGGTCCCGTTCACTACCATTATTAGGCTTGGAGGCGTCGGGATATTTATTAAAGGAACACTCCACTTTTTTTGAAAATAGGCTCATTGTCCAACTCCCCTAGAGTTAAACAGTTGAGTTTTACCGTTTTCGAATCCATTCAGCCGATCTCCGGTTCTGGCGGTACCACTTTTAGCATAGCTTAGCATAGTTCATTGAATCTGATTAGACCGTTAGCATCGCGCTTAAAAATGACCAAAGAGTTTTGATATTTTTCCTATTTAAAACTTGACTCTTCTGTAGCAGCAAAGTTTCTTGATTATTACGCCTGAATGAGAGTATAGTTCCTAGCCATATCAGCCTAGAAAATCACAACTTTTTATTTTCCGTTGGTCTTAGTACACGATTTAACTACAGAAGAGTCAAGTTTTAAATAGGAAAAATATCAAAACTCGTTGGTCATTTTTAAGTGCGATGCTAACGGTCTAATCAGATTCAATAAACTATGCTAAGCTGTGCTAAAAGTGGTACTGCCAGAACAGGAGATCGGCTGAATGGATTCGAAAACGGTAAAACTCAACTGTTTAACTCTAAGTGAGTTGGAAAATGAGCCTATTTTCAAAAAAAGTGGAGTGTTCCTTTAATAGAACTCCGATTGTGTCCATCTGAAAGAATAAAGTCATATACACCTATGGCTTGAAGGTGAGTAAAGCTTGGGGTAATTTTCATTTTAAAGTAAACTAACCCTTTAAAACCCCAAAAATGTCAGGTAGCGCAATGGTCCACACAAATGAACAGATTAAAAAAAATTATTTAAAATTGTGTTTTAATAATAATAAATTCAAAATAAAATACTATGACATAATTTTATGTTTGAAACCTTTCATCTAATCAAATTTACAAATATCAGTAGTTTTAGAGATAATTGGCACAACTGTAAACATGGGTCTTTTATTATGAACCGACAAAGTAATAACAGTAAGTATGATAATGTGGGCTCCAGAGGACCCCAAATGATCCTTGTGGCAGAGACAAAAGGTTTGCAGATTTCTCTCAAATACTGATAAAAACAGCTACTTTAGTATAGGTAGGTTGGTACACTTTTCATGTCAAATGGTACAACCAATGTAAAACTAGCAAAATACTATTTTATCATAAACTTCTTTTGATAAAGTTATTGTATTTTTATATTGTATTTAAAAACTATTTAATATTTAATTTGCAGTCTGAATCATAGTGATACCATGTTCATTTGTTGACCAGAGGAGAACTGGGCCCCCAACTGAGCCTGGTTTCTCCCAAAGTTTTTCTTCTCCATTCTGTCACCTGATGGGAGTTTGGGTTCCTTGCTACTGTCGCCTCTGGCTTGCTTAGTTTGGAACATTTAATATTCAACAATATTATTGATCTGACTGTACTAACTAACGCTGTTGTATGAGAAGAACTGAACTGAGCTGGACGATGACATCATTTATTTTTTGCAGAACTGCTTTATAGATTAAATTAACTAATTTAATAATTGATGATCTTGACAATGGAACTGAATCAACACTGAACTGACTTTAGCTAAACAACAGCCGAAATGCATAATTTTTTCCTGTTATCACTGTAAAGCTGATTTGAAACAATCTGTATTGTATAAAGTGCTATATAAATAAAGGTGTCTTGACTTTAAAAAATAATATTTTTATGAGCTTGCGAAGCATAGGCAAAAATTAATACAGGCATCCAAGTAGAAGTCAGTTCAATGTAAAATTAGTTGCAAAAGTCAGGTGGTGCAACCCGGAAGTCAGGTGGTGCAACTGCAATGAATGTCCGTATATGAAAAAACAAAACAAAAACAAAAAAAAAGTTATTTAAGCTAAATAAATAATACATTTAAACTAAGGTTGTCTGTTATTACTCTATTGTTTATTATTGTTCTAAAATATCAGTTTTAAGTTAAAGATTTTATACTTTCAATTATTTTCATGATTTTAGATGCCACAATCGTATCGAAGGGTAATTATGGGTGTCATTACAGAAATTAATTACTAGATGTAATATGCAGGCTTTTTTTTTTAAATATAACTTGCAGCCCTACAATGTAAAACATGTATATACACAATAAGTGCATTGTAATTGTAAAATAATCAAATGATTAATTTAAATGTTAGTAAATGGTAGTTAAAAGACACTTAACATAAAGTGGGATTGCACTACACAGGGAGCACTTTAAAAATGATCCAGCTGCAAGAGAAGCATATCGTGCAGAAAGAAGAGAGATGTGAGTAAGACCTTCGTTTAAACATTTTGATGAACGCACTTTTGATATTTTAATTCAAAATTCTCAAGTGACTTAAAGGGTTAGTTCACCCAAAATTGAAAATTCTGTCATTTATTACTCACCCTCATGCCGTTCCACACCCGTAAGACATTTGTTAATCTTCGGAACACAAATTAAGATATTTTAGTTGAAATCCGATGGCTCCGTGAGGCCTCCATAGGGAGCAATGGACACTTCCTCTCTTAATGTCCATAAAGGTACTAAAAACATATTTAAATCGGTTCATGTGAGTGCAGTGGTTCAATATTAATATTATAAAGCGACAAGAATATTTTTGGAGCGCCAAAAAAAAACCGAAATAACGACTTATTTAGTGATGGCCGATTTCAAAACACTGCTTCAGGAAGCTTCGGAGCATAAATGAATCAGTGTGTCGAATCTGCTGTTCGTAGCGCCAAAGTCACGTGATTTCAGCCGTTGGCAGTTTGACACATGATTCGATACACTGATTCATTTGTGCTCCGATGCTTCATGAAGCAGTGTTTTGAAATCGGCCATCACTAAATAAGTCCATTGCTCCCTATGGAGGCCTCACGGAGCCATCGGATTTCAACTGAAATATCTTCAGTTGTGTTCCGAAGATTAACGAAGGTCTTACGGTTGTGTAACGGCATGAGGGTGAGTAATATTTGACAGAATTTTCATTTTGGGTGAACTAACCCTTTATCTGATGAGTCTTTTTGTATCAATATAAAACATAACTTTGTTCAAATCACAATCGATTTTCGTTTTCATCAATTTACTCATTCTAGAGACTGTTGACTAAAACACTTGTATTTGTATTTTTTATATGTAATTGGTTGCTCCTTGTTTGAAGCTTTATTTGTCATTGACCCGCTTGTTAACTTTTTTTTCCCCCTCTAAGCAATTGAATACATTCCCTAATCAAGAACAGAGTCTTTCGAATTGAAACGAGAACCTTCCTCTTCAGACGGTTCCGCTAATTAATGTTTGCTTGAGGAAGAGAGAAATGTGTCGCGGTAACCTTTCACAGCAAGCTGCGTGAATTGGAAGATAGTGTCATGGGGAGCAAGAGTGTGACTGAAAAAAGAAGGCATAAGAGATCCTGATGAGGGATAGAGAGCTCTTTTCCCCTGGTAGCAGTTGGTGACTCAGTAAGGGAACGGATGTGCAGAGCCGAGTGCAATTAGCAAAGTGGCCCTAATGCCAAAATCACACAGAGAAGCAGAGGATGGCAAACCAGCCCTCTGGAGTACAACACAAGCCTTGGTGTAGTGTACGTCGCACCGTATGTCTCCTCATTCCAACAACAAAGAAAAGAGTATTGCGGGTGTAAATTGAATAAAGCTGCAGGATCAGAAGGTGGCACTCAAAACAAATGCAATCTGATAATGCTATCCCTCCTCTCAACTCAATACATTTTATGTTGGTGTTATGCTCAAAAGCGTTTACAATCACTTCAGCTGTCACTCGCACAAGCGCCGTCAGTGTCAGTTAATAGACGGCTTTATAATATATTTTGGTTTTCACTGTTTTTTGTGATCCTTAAAGTGATTCATGGTAAAGATAGCTTAGTAGTAATAAATGACAAACAGGGCGTCTGATGCAGATATAATAAAGTCAAAGTCGTAAAACTGTCATCTTCACAAATAGGCTAAAACAGAGAACATCTTTGCTTCATCAATTACCCGCCGAATTTCCTGACAGTCATAGCAGTGAGCGTTTTCTTCCCCTCTCTGCATACACACACACACACACACACACATATATATATATATATATATATATATATATATATATATATATATATATATATATATATATATATATATATATATATATATATATATATATATATATATCAGGACTGCAATGTAAATTGCTGAAAGGTCATTGGCAATTGAAGTTTGTCAATGGCTGCGTTACTTGTACAACATAATTTCCCCCACTTGGTGAATGCTTTTTTAATGTTCTGTGCACTACTTTAGTTTCGAAATTACTGAACATTATTTTCACAGTCAGAGTGAGCTTTAGAGCTGTCAGCTATTTCACAGGTTTCTAAAACAAACTGGGGAACAAAAATGAATAAATGTCCTGAATAATCAAACGATGATTCATTCATAATGACTTATCCTTTCTAAGTAGTATTGGAAAGTGAATTCTTGATTCTGCGCTCTACAAGCCTTTTAGTGACCCTTGAAAATGTAATGGATTTAGTACCAGGATTTGTTCCGCACCTTATTGGCACACAGCTGGCACTTAGTGCACCATGATTAGGGTTATGAGCAAAAAAATTAAATAAAAATAAAATGACATTATGACTTAGTCACATAAATACAGTACATTTTCTGCAGGTTTTGAATACTAAATACAAGAAATATCTTTGCTTATTGTTGCTTATATCATATGATTATACTTTTGTGATGGGTGAATTAATGAAAAAAAGTTTTGGCATTATCAACTGGCAATTAGCAAATACACACAGGAAAACACATCTAAAATTAACAGGCCTAATGTATTTCATGTAGTAACTTGTTTTATTAAAGACTAAAAATATTTTAAACTGACTAATATCAGGTTACGCCAATGCAATTCAGTTTTAACGATCAGATCAAGTAGAAATCGCTCCAAATCCTTATAACAGGCCTCTCTACTGGTAGAGCACATTTTGAGTCATGATATCCTGTTGTAGCTCAACTTGATTAAATCATCTCTGCTATGCTGTGCTAAGCACAAAACATATTCGTTGTCACTGCAGTTTTCAAGAATACACAAATAATTTCAAGATGTAAGAAAGAGTGAAATCACTCATCATGTGTGACTATTTTCATAAATGTTTCTAAGGCATTTAAGAGAGCATGTTTTGTTGTTTGTCTGGTTGTGCCAATTACCAACTGCATATTTTCCTTAATTTTTGTGCGCCTACATTTAGAAGTTAGATGATTACTGTTGTTCTTCTAGCTCTTTTTCTGGCAAAGCAAGAAGAATTTGATAAGCTTTCGTTACATAAAAGGCAACAGACCTAAGGACATTATGAATTATTATTTTCAATAAAGGAAGAAGCCACAAGGATGCCTCAGACATAAGATCTTGAGGAACAGAGAGAGAAGCTAGAAGGTTTCCAACTGTAAAAACTTCAAGAGTTTATCCAGGGCTCCATACATTATTTATAAATGCTTTTTTTTTTTCTCTCTCTCTTTTTTTCCATTATCACTGACTGTAAGATTTTCCCACACACATGACTCAACCATCTGAAGAACTTTTTGACAGTGGACAACAATTTAGACATCACAAAAGCAGACTTCCATTAGTTACCGGAGACTTTGAGATTAGCAGCTTGGTGCGGTGCATATTGAATTATGCGATGGCGTCGCATCAATCAGAGAGCAGTGACGCGCATTCAGCGAACTGAGCAAAGTAATGAAGCCCTAAATCTCCCTGTGGGTTTGTTGTGGCGCCGTTCATCTTGCAGCGTTTTAATTGATTTCGGACTTGCTCGCAAGTAAAGGTGATATGCGTTGCTGCATGGGGACAGCTGATGAAACCAAGGTTTATGCTGCGTTATACTGGAGTGTCACTGAAGCGAGGATGTGGAGAATTTGTGGAACATTATTTCGCATTCATTGAAAATGCTTGTCTATATAATGTAAGGCCTCACACAAAGGCACAGAAGAGATGCTGTGTATTTGAGAAGTATTGTATATATAGTATAGAACAGTATAGTATAGTATAAAGTAGTATAGTAGAGTAGAGTACAGTTCAGTATAGTGTAGTGTAGTATAGTACAGTACAGTACAGTAGAATAGCAATGAGTTCCCTCAGGAATTTCCAATGGGTTTGCAGAATAGCGCTTTTGATTTATGAGTGAAATAAGATCTGTGGTTACTTGAAGAGATGTAAAAGACACAAATTCATACCTCTAGTGAATTTGGAAATGTTGTTTTTTATTTTATTGCCATATTAGCATCAATGGCTATTTTCATGGCAAATCAGAGTATTTTTAAAGCAACAAACAGTCAAACAGGCTTCTTGCAACATTGCAATAACAACTATATAAGAACTTAAGAATATATAAGGAACAAAACTATTGATTGATAATTCACATCCTTGTGTCAGTTGTAGTTTAGCAACTTATACCTTTAAAGGTCACACTTTATATTAGGTGGCTTAAACTACTATGCACTTACATAAAAAAATAAGTACAATGTACTTATTGTGATCATGTTGTATTGTAAAAACACTTTTGCTGCTACTGAGGTGGGACACGGGTAAGCTAGGGACAGGTTTGGTGGTATTTATGGTTCGGTTTAACGGTAAGTGAAGAGTCAGCGGTGTAATTATACATGTAATTACAGAAATTAATTAAATATGTAATTATATGCAGGTTATAAGTGCATTGTATCAAATGGTTAATTTTAATGTTAGTACATAGTAGTTAAAGGGTTAGTTCACCCAAAAATGAAAATAATGTCATTTATTACTCACACTCATGCCGTTCTACACCCGTAAGAGCGACGTTCATCTTCGTAACACAAATTAAGATATTTTTGTTGAAATACAATGGCTCTGTGAGGCCTGCATAGCCAGCAATGACATTTCATCTCACAAGATCCATTAATGTACTAAAAATATATTTAAATCGATTCATGTGAGTACAGTGGTTCAATATTAATATTATAAAGCGACGTGAATATTTTTGGTGTGCCAAAAAAAACTTTTATAAGTTAGCGATGGCTGACTTCAAAACACTGCTTCATGAAGCTTCGGAGCATAATGAATCAATACTTTCCTTGGGAACTTTATGTAGATTTTAGCTTGATAAAAAAAAAAATTTAAGAGAAGGCAGACTATGCGACTGAGGTCACTGCTATTGCACGATAGGCTGAGAGGTGCCGCACGTGATTAAGTTAACCGTTATGCTTTCTCCAATGGTAAGAGATACAGACCCTCTCATCTCCCTATAATATACAATCTCTAGCCAAACTGCTGAAATCACGTGACTCTGGTGCTCCGAACCGCTGATTCGACAAACTGATTCATAATGCTCCAAAGTTTCATGAAGCAGTGTTTTGAAATCGACCAATAAATATATAAGTTGTTATTTTGTTTTTTTGGTGCACCAAAAATATTAATATTGAAACACTGTATTTACATGAACCGATTTAAATATGTTTTTAGTACATTAATGATTTAAATATGTTTTTAATGCATTAACGAAGGACTTACAGGTGTGGAACGACACGAGGGTGAGTAATTAATGACATTATTTTTATTTTTGGGTGAACTAACCCTTTAAAGGTACTACTAACCCAACAATGGTACTTCTTCTCTCAAGGTACTAAAGGTACTAAAAACATATTTAAATCAGTTCAAGTGAATTCAGTGGTTCTAATTTAATATTATAAAATGATGAGAATATTTTTTGTGCGCCAAAAAAAAAAAAAAAATGACTTTTTAACAATATCTAGTGATGGCCGATTTCATAACACTTCTCCTTGAAGCTTCAGAGCTTTATGAATCAAATCAGTGGATCGGAGTCATGTGATTTCAACAGTTTGGCGGTTTGATATGCAATCTGAATCACTGATTCGACTCAAAGGATTCATAACGCTCCGAAGCAGTGTTTTGAAATCGGCCATCACTAGATATTGTTTAAAAGTCATTTTTGGGGTTTTTTTGGCGCACAAAAAATATTCTCATCGCTTTATAATATTAAGGTAGAACCGCTGTACTCACATTAACTGATTTAAATATGTTTTTTAGTACCTTTATGGATAATAAATTACATTAATTTCACTTTTGGGTGAACTAATCCTGTAAGGATACCTAATATAAAGTGGGACCCATTCAGCGGCTTCATAATTATGTATAATTGTAAGGTATAACACAAAACACGAAAGTCTCTTCAAATAGCGTTAACCACAAACACTGTTTCCACTCTATATTACTAATAAATCTTAAAATAATGTAAAAACTGATAGGAAATTCCCAGCCTAAATTATCCATTTTGGCCAACAAACTGGCATCACAATTAAGCTATTGGTTTGACAACAGAAGTAAATCTTCACTGGTCACTCAACATCTAAACTACAACTGCTGGTACAGAAGAGCCAATGCTGCCTCAACAACGGCTGTCATCCTCGTACGTTTAACTGAGTTCAGCTCAATAATAACACGCCACCTACTTACACAGTAAATGTGAGTGTTAAGTAATGTACTACCACTCAGTGCAAAGCTTCCCTTCACGGGTCATGTCTCAGGATAATGGGATCTCACAAGCATGCCTTGTTTTAACATAAAAGTCACTACTATCACATGCAAAATACTTCAAGGTTTGTCACACAAACAAACAGACAGACAGACAGACAGACAGATAGACAGATAGATAGACAGATAGACAGATAGATAGATAGATAGATAGATAGATAGATAGATAGATAGATAGATAGATAGATAGATAGATAGATAGATAGATAGATAGATAGATAGATAGATAGATAGATAGATAGAGATTCATAGATATATTCATTCATATTTATTTGCCATTGTATCTAATTCTTTTGTCCCAGCAAATCGCATCTTCTGCAACAGATAAAAATAGGACAGAGCGTCAGATCGAACTAAGTAAAAACATTAAGAGGTGCGAGCGATTTCAGACCAAACAACTAAGACAGAGGCACAATTGGAAAGCTGAAAGTCTCTTCTCTCACTCACTGACTCACAGCCCTGCTCTTTGTCTACGTCTGTCACATTGAACTGTTTTCTTTGGTCTGCTCTGTATTGTTCTCCCATGAGACTGGATGGCTCATTGGTCTTGCTCCTTTGTGCTAGCCTCAGAGCATCACTCCGTTCCTGCGGCTTGTCAATACTGTGATCAATGCGAGTGCGCAGCCAAGTCCTGTGACTGGCGGATCTCCTTGCAATGTGTTTGGTGCCCTGTTAATCAAGTGATGTTTATGAATTGCTCATGCATTATGAATCTCGTCTGCAGTAAGTAAAGTAGACAGAGAATAAGAAAAAGGTATTCACTGGAATTGGAAAACATTTTCCCCAACAGACGGTTTTGTACAAAATTAAGAGTGCAAAATCAAGATTCAATAATTTCAGTATAAGGTCAAAAAGTTAACTTCAAAATAATATTTCTCACTGTAAATACATAAAATCAAAAACTTAAGTTTGATATCTTAAATTTGTGTGGTGTTAAAAAAAGTATCCGTCCTTTTAATTAGTAATGTAAAAAACTCTTTGAAATTGCAAATGGATGAAAACAAAAATGTTTGTAATAATAATAATAATGAAAACATTTTACAGTGCACATGTGACCCTGGACCACAAAACCAGTCATAAGTCGCACGGGTATATTTGTAGCAATAGCCAGCAATACATTGTATGGGTCAAAATTATTGATTTTTCTTTTATGCCAAAAATCATTAGGATATTAAGTAAAGATCATGTTCCATGAAGATATTTGGTAAATTTCCTACCATAAATATATCAAAAATGTATTTTTGTGAGTGGATATGCATTGCTAAGGACTTCATTTGGACAACTTATTTTCTCAATATTTTGATTTTTTTTTTTTTTTTTGCACATGCAGATTCCAGATTTTCAAATAGTTGTATCCTAACAAACCATACATCAATGGAAAGCTTATTTAATCAGCTTTTCAGATTTCAAAATTGACCCTTATGACTGATTTTGCGGTCCAGGGTCACATGTATAAAAATAAATACAGGCTATTTTCACCAATATCCTCTTTTTTTCTCTCTCTCTCTCAAACAAACAACTGCAGCTAACCTTGTCAGGTTTCCAAAATAAACCAGCAATCTTATTATACTATTGAAGTTTGTGATGTGTGCTACTGTTCGTAATCATAAAAGCATCCATGTGTAATGGAGTAAAAACAGAGTACAATCACAAACGAGACCACAGTGCCTGTTATTCCGTAAGCACAGCAAGAGATGTGAAGTCCGTGTCGGAGCTCAAGTACAGCTGACACTGAAGCAGCACAACATCCATCAGACGCGCTTTCAGGTATTGTCTTGCTCTGGCAGCCAGATTAACTTCCTTATCGATGCGATCTACAAACGCATCTCGATATAAACAAGAAACAACTCGGCGCTCTTCTAGCGCTATCAAGCGTTTGATGACTAGAGGTAAGTCTCGAGACTTGCACGCTGACATTAAAAAGCAATAATTGGATAATTGGCCTACATATTTCCCTAAGGCAAGTGATGTTGATACTGTGGGAATCACGCTGAAGTAAAACTGCTTATTGACTACAGGAGAATAAAACTGAGTTAAAACAATATAGACCAGCATACACTAGGGATTAAAGGCAATAAGTGTGTTTTGACACGTAACATAACACATAATTACTTTGCTCTCAGTTTACAATACGATATAAGTCTTGCTAGACATAAAGAAGCACCCACTTCTCGCGCGAAGCTCCTCAAGAATGTAGCACACACTGTAGTCTGTGCTTTATTCTCGGGGATGTGCCTAGGACAACATTAAAACATCAATAAGACACCAGCGCAAAGAAGAAACGCATTCCACCTGCTGTGTGGCCAAAGTGCAGTAGCATTGAATGTGAGATAGGCTACGGCCAAGCCATTCAGTGCTGAAGTACTTCAGCACCAGCACAAAGGACAGCTCCACTGCATCAAGATAGAGATCTCACTTCAACCCTCACTGAGCGACTCACCTCCGAGAGAGCAGAGAAAGGTGTAAACAAGCAACAGGATCTCCAGGCGGCCCATCCCCGACCTAAACCCTTCCAGCCACCACATCGTGATAAACTGACTGTTTACGCCCCGACGGCACGGACGCGATTTTTATATCGCTACGCTTGTCCACATTTTCAGCTCTTGCAACGGACCAGCTGTTCGCGCATGACGTAATAGTGAAGAGGCTATTCCGAGAAAGCCCCGCCCTCTGTCTGCTGTGATTGGAGGTTCGCCACACATCCATTCAATTGATTGGCGGATGAGAACGTCAGTCAAAGGGACTGGCGTCTCTCTCTGTCCTGGTAGGAGACATGAGCAGTTTGTCCGACAAATGAGCAGCATTTCAAGTTTACTTCCTCAAGAACCAAGTTACAGCGATGGTGTTCCATGGATTTAATTTCCAAAAAACGTTTTTTATGACTGTAATTTAATTCGTTTCGTTTACAACTGCTACTTATGACATCATTTATACGACTTATGCGATTGAACGAAATGATTTTGCTTTTTTCACTTGAATTGTCACTAGCGTTATTTCTTTTCATTACTTCGAAGGTAAACAGAAAGGAAACATTTTTTTTTTTGTATGCGGTTACATTTGAGATAATGTTCATTGGATTTCGTAGAACCTGTCAGCCTGTCGAAGACGGAGGGCAATACTGCCATCTATTGGCCGCTGACTGAAACACATATCTCAATAACTGAAAACTTTCATCCACAAATATTAGGCCCACTGAAGCACTACAAGCACTGGTTTATATATAAACATTTTTACAATGTACTATAGCATATATGTTCTTAATTTAATCTATGTGACGGTGCAGTAGGAGAAATGACCAAAAATAAGCTTGACCACCTTAAAGGGTTTGTTCACCGAAAAATGAAATTTCTGTCATTAATTACTCACCCTTATGCAGAACCCAGAAGCAGGGATGCAAGCAGGAGGTGTGGCATTGTGTGGCACACTCAGGACGGATTTGCTTTACTTGTTCATTAGTAGTAGGGATTTTTTTATTTATTTTTTATTACCTTATATGTCCAAAACTGTAATTTTTCATGAAAAAAACAAACATATTGTTGTAACATTTTACCAAAATCAAGATTGAATACATATGGACAAAATCTCATGTTATAGCTTAAAAGATGAAGTGCAGGATATTTAAGACAATATTGGCTGATTAGACAGCAATACTGAGCTGAACTGCAAACTGTTTGCCTGCACTGTTCCCACATCTCAGACCTCACATACATAAAATAAAAAAATAAAAAAATAAATAACGACTTATATAGTGATGGCCGATTTCAAAACACTGATTCATGAAGCTTCGGAGCATAATGAATCAGCGTGTCGAATCAGCGGTTCGGAGCGCAAAAGTCACGTGTTTCAGCAGTTTGACACGAATCATGATTCAACACGCTGATTCATAACGCTCCGAAGCTTCAGTGATGTTGCTGCCTATGGGTGGTTCAGAAACCTCTTGGATTTTCAAAAATTGAAACGGCATGAGGGTGAGTAATTAATGACAGAAATGTCTTTTTTGGGGGGGGGTGGGGGAACCAACCCTTTAAGCTGCCGCTGTGAGCTGTTAATGCTGGTTCTAGCTGGTCCAATAATAACTGGCCAGCCTGGATGAGTTCAAACCAGATAGAAATGAGCTTGAACAGCCATGTTCCAAAACACAAATATCAGCTGAATTAATTTTTTTCAGCACGGTGAATTTATGTTGAATAGTGTTTAAAAAGCCATTGTAAACCATGTTGTAAACCTTGTCAACGCAGTTTTATCAGTAGGCTAATTGATTTTGATAAACTTTCAATCACTGATAATACTGCGTTTACAAGGTAAACATGCCACCAAACTACTGAAAAACATACGCAAAACTACTGAATGACAACAACAAAGTTTACATCGGCATCTAAAAAAATTAGCCAGACAATGTAATCCTCGGTGGACGTGAGACAAAGTGAATCAAAGCTCACTTACCTTTAGGCTGAATTTTTCGGTAAGACCACTTATAAAATGCATATGTTGGACATCTTCTTGGTACAGTTGTTTCCACAGATATTTGAATTATTACTGAATGAATTATTTGAATGTAAACCTTGACATATGCATGCCGATGGATTGACAACAAGCTCAAACGTTGCTAGTTCAGGTGCACTGAAGTTCATACTACAACTTTTCTCAATCACAGCCTTAATTCACGCTTTCACCGCAAGATGTCGCTCCTTCCACATCACTGATCAGTAGTCGGAGCTACACAGTAGTTCTCCATTCTCTGTAATGATTAAACATTTAAATCTAATTAGACCATTTCATTTATGGTATTTGCAGATTATTATCTTCTTTGGTACTGTATTGTAATTAACGCGCAGGCTTGTCATGATATGTTACAAAAACAGTAACTAATAATAACAAGACTTCATCCTCTACTGTTTCTTATCCCATTCAGGAACTTTGTATAAGAACTGAATTATATATATATATATATATATATATATATATATATATATATATATATATATATATATATATATATATATATATATATATATATATATATATATATATATATATATATATATATATATATATATATATATATATATATATATGTATATGTGTATATATATATATTTTTTTTTTTTTATACAATACTTAAGCAAATTAAAGAAGGACACTGTTTATGATAATCTCATCTGATGCAGTTCGTTTTCACCCTAAATATGAACAATAGTTGAATAAATATTTAAATATAGGCCTGTAAAGAAAATATTAGACGCATGCAGTACAAGACGTGAGCAGAAAAGAGATGTCAATCGTATCGAGAGAGCCAGTGAATTTCCCTTCAACCATTATTGTTTTCATTTTTTCATTTTAAAAACTGCTTATTTTGTCACCTATAATAATAACATTTAATAAAATCTAAATGATGCATTTGTTGAGAATACATAGAATAATGAATTATTCTCTGTTAGTCAAACACCATCGCTGTTTTTGACAAGTCTTAATAGTTCCCAGATGCCTCTCTGTAGGCCTGAGGATCCATCATGCTGTTTTACTTTGGCCAGCTGGCCCCCCCACAGCTGCTTGAGGCTCACGTGCTCGCAGTTACTGCTGTCAGACCTGCATGAATTCAGCCTGTTGAACTGGACGGGCAGTGCGGAAACTCTGTTTGTGTGTGTGGCTCAGGTAAACCCTATGTTATGGGGACAAAATGTCCCAGAAAGTTTTCTGTGATGGGTAAGGTTAGGGGTAGGAGTAGGGTTAGGGGATATAATCTGCAGTTTGTACAGTACAAAAATCATTTCTATGGAAAGTCCCCAAACATGTGTGTGTGTGTGTGTGTGTGTGTGTGTGTGTGTGTGTGTGTGTGTGTGTGTGTGTGTGTGTGTGTGTGTGTGTGTGTGTGTGTGTGTGTGTGTGTGTGTGTGTGTGTGTGTGTGTGTGCTTTTGTTTATATTACATTGTGGGGACCAAATGTCCCCATGATGTAATATAAACCTGAGTTCACCTACATCGTGGGGACCAGCCAGCGGTCCCCACAATGTAAATGGGTTTATAAATCATATAGAATGAGTTTTTGTGAAAAAGTAAAAGTTTGCACAGTTTCCTGTGAGGGTTAGGTTTAGGGGTAGGGGCAGGGTAGGGGGATAGAATGTACAGTTTGTTCAGTGTAAAATGCATTGAAGTCTATGGAAAGTCCCCACAATTCACAAAAACAAACATGTGTGTGTGTGTGTGTGTGTGTGTGTGTGTGTGTGTGTGTGTGTGTGTGTGTGTGTGTGTGTGTGTGTGTGTGTGTGTGTGTGTGTGTGTGTGTGCGTGTGTGCGTGTGTGTGTGCGTGTGTGCGTGTGTGTGTGTGTGTGTGTGTGGGACCACCCACATTACCCACATGCTTAGTCAGCACTTTCTGATCCTTCTGGTCTTGCCCTCTCTTCTGCTCAAAATGTTTGGAGTTTTTATTAAGAAATTAATACTTTTATTAAACACAGACACAATAAATTGGTCAAAAGTGACATTAAAGAAATTTATAATGTTACACAAGATTTTTATTTCAAATAAATGCTGTTCTTTTGAACTTTCTATTTATCATTGATAATAATAATAAATGTTTCTTGAGCAGCAAATCAGCATATTAGATTGATTTCTGAAGGATCATGTGACACTGAAAACTGAAGTAATTATGCTGAAAATTCAGCTTTACCATCACAGAAGTAAATTACATTAAAAAAAAAAGTTATTTTCAAATATTTCACTTTTCATTTTTTTTTTTTTTTGTTTGTTTGTTTGTTTTTTTTTTTTTTGGTTATGTTCATATACAGTAATTACAGTCTTGGTGAGACTTCTTTCAAAAACATTAAAAAATGTATTTTGCATTCAAAATTAAAGTAATTGTGAGACTAAGTTTAAAATAACAAAAGTCACAATCATGCAATATAAAGTCACATTGAGAGATAATTATGTAATTATGAGAAATAATTGTGAGATTATTGCAATTGTGAGACAAAGTCACAATTACCTTTTTATTTCTTTTACTCTGAAGCAGAAGCTGCATAGACATACAGAAAAGGTACGGTATGTATACACTTTGAGCATTATAATGATGTTGTTTGTGTGTGAAGTCAGATAAGAGAGAGAGAAAGAGATGGATTTAAATGCAGGTTTACTTCAATTATATAAATGAAGAAGATAACAACCAAGTAAAACAATGAAACATAGAGAAAAAAATATACACAACACCCATGGAAGGACAACAACCAACATTGAACAGAGGAAACACAGGGGTATATATACAAGGGTTGGTAACAAGCTAACAAGACACTCCTGGAAACAATCAACACTAATCAACAGAGAAAACTACAAACTACAATCATGGCACTCAGTCCAAACACAGCACAGGGAACATGTAACAGTTTGGTACCTAACGCCACTTCAGGAATACCCTCTAAAATCTTTTATTTGAGAAACGAGTACCAATGCACTGTTTTCAGTGCAGTCAAAACCAGTGTTGTATAGGCTACTCGAGACTCGGACTCGGTCTCAAGACCATATTGTAATGGAACTTGTGTGCATGTTGACTCGTACTCGTGCATAGATATATACACTAGATGTCGCCTTGGGGTTCTAGGCATGCGTCCAAACCGCCGCCATCTTGGAACAGGGGTCTTGTCATAGGAAGTAGCTAGTTAACGCTGCTATCTCCGCCTGTACTTTGAATTCATGGACGATGGTGGACTTTTGTGCAGCGTATGGATGTTCAAAAACGAAAGAAATCTAAAAACCAGACAGCAAGGGATTAGCTACATTTTACAAGTGAGAATGTGTTTTATGATATTGAATGTTACGAAATTATATTGCTGGTTACGTTGGTTTGTTTCAATCCTTGGTTAACGACCACAGCTAATCCATGCTAGTTACCCATTAGTCTTTGACAGTTAGGAAAATCTTTGCGTTGCAGGGGCACCTGCTACTGAGACCATCATCAGACCCTTTCTGGTCTCGGTCTCGGTCTCGACTCGTACTTGACCCTCTCTGGACTCGGTCTTGACTCGGACTCGAATGAGCTGATCTCGACTACAACGCTGGTCAAAACAACAATCTTTAACAGGGATTACACTGTCTGGTATGATAATGCAGCATCTACTCCAACTGTACAGGGCAGGCATATGTTTGAAGCGGGAGGTTTTAGGGGAGATATCCTGTGCTGTACAGTCATGTTCTAAAGTTCATTGGGGTTGTGTGGTTTTGTCAGAGGGGGAGTAAACTCAACCTGAGTTGTGGCAGGAAACCATAACAGGTGCATCCTGAAGAAACATTTTCCCTTTCACCAGCATCTTCCAGCTTTTACAAAACTTTTTCCTTTTTCTCTTAACATTTACCAGAGAGTACATTTTGTTTAAATGAGTCACTACAAAAAAAAAAACATATTTCTTTGAGGGATTCAGAAAAAAGAGCTGATCGGACAAAAAAAAAAAAAAAGAAAAGATGGTTGCATTTCATCAGAGGTCAGAATCTTTCAGGAACTGGTTATGTTCATCATTTTTCCCAAAAGTGACTGCAAGAAAATAAAAAATATATTTTTTTTTAATTCTGCCCTAAAATGGCCTGTTTTCATCATATCATACTGTGTAATACTTAAAGACAAAATTATATACAAAACACGGAGAAAGGGAGTGTCATAAAGAGAGAAAACATGAAGAAAATGATTGTCATAAATCCCTCTTGGAGCATTTAAAACTATAATTATTGTGACCACCAAGAGAAAAGGATAAAGAAATGCACTTTCTTTTCACACTATGAATGAGTGCTGTTTTCCCAACCTGAGTATTATCCTTCTGAAAACAGCACAGTAACACTACATAAGTGGGGGGTTTGATGAGGATTTCTGCTTTGAATGCACTCAGGCCACTTATGGTGTTGGAGGAGTCCTAGCATTGTCAATGCACTGTTTAATGTCACTCTAAGTCTACCCACAAACAATACAGGCAGACTTTGAATAGCTGAAGTGTTCCAGGGCAGAAAGCCACTTTACACCAGAGTCAAATGCAGCATTTGTTCGCTCATCAGAATGATAAAAAAAACAAAACATATATATATATATATTTCTCACATAACCAACATAATTTCAATTCAAATCAATATTGCATGGTCATTGTATTTATCATACATTGATAATAAGTCAGACAATATATGATGTAAGTCAGCTGATCATTATCTCAAAACAAACCAAGGGTTTAAGATATTTTGATAATGGCTGGCTGACTGCATTGTAAACCCTGATAAGTTGAGACTACTCAAATGATTTAAGGAAACCCTTTCCCTCAATTTAATTGAGTAGTGGTGCCTAACAAAACTTGCTATTGAATTCATTTGAATTAACGGTCTGACAAAGATGCTGAGTGAGGACAAAACAGCTTTTAAATATTGAAAATACCTTGCAAAAAGTATTAAAATAAAACATATAATGTGATTAAGAAAAAAAGTGTATAACATCTACCTTTTAATTTAACATTCTCAGGGCATTGTTTGCATGATGAGTTTGTCAGAACTGCTGCGTAATGGAAATTCTCAAATATTTATGTTGCCAAAACATAGGCCTATTTTAAGTAAGTGATAACTTGATTTCTTTATCAATGACAAAATTAGGATTTACAGTGTACGTTATTCCACTTAAAATCTAAGATTAGAGAATCTAATGAATCTATGGGGATTTTTTGGGGAGAAAGATGTATCTGGGATTTAATGTGAGAACAGACTATAAAACTATAAATGTAGTAAATGAGGTTTTAAATGATGCGGCAGGCTTTTCTGTAAAACTGGCTGTAGTGGATGTTCTCAGATGGTAAATCTGTCTCAAAGAGCTCAACAACTCTCTGGGTGGCTCTTCTATCCTGAACAGCTTCTTGGCCAAATCAGATGGTAATGTTGGCGCTGAAGATGCTCTCAGTGGTTCTACTGAGAAAGCATTTCAAAACTCTTGCCTCATTTCCTCAAACACCTGAAAACAAGATGCCAGTCTATCTTGTTCAGATTTGCCATTTTGTCTGAGTACTTTCACAAGAGACATTTTATTCCTTTTTAATTCACAGAATTACAAAATTTTCAACCTCCTTATTGCTGCCTTAAAGATGCACTGCATATTTCTGGCTTTTCTATGACAATCTGTGACTGAAACTGGCGTTTGAAAAATTTGAGGCCTACATATTCATGGCTGACTATCAGAACGGACCTCACTTTTGGGATAGTTCACCCAAAAATGAAAATTCTGTCATCATTTATTCACATTCATGTCAGTACAAACCTTTATGACTGTGGGACATAAAGAAAGAGATTTTGAAGAATGTTGGTAACCAATTGGTTTTGGTTCCCATTGACCTCCATTGTATTTTTTGCGAAATAAGTCAATAGGAACCAAAACTGTTGTTTACCGACATTCCTCAAAATTTCTTTTATGTTCCACAGAATTTGAAATGCCATGGTAGTGAATTAATGATGACAGAATGTCTCAAGAGCACAATGAAAATGTTTACTGAACTGAGCCTTGTCTACACTTTTAAACACAGAGAGTAACCTCAACAAAAAAAACAAAAACAAGAAAGCCGCTTTAGTGTATCTGTAGTTTTATTCATATTTTGATTTCTTTTGGATTGTTCATTGTTCAGTATAAGTATAAACAGTATCTATGTAATTTTTAATAACTTAACAATGTTAATCCACAATGATGAGATCATTGTACAATGCATGTAAATGTTGTCGTATACCTACTATTACATCCCCAGGTTTTTAATATCTCTCTGTAGATTGGTGCCCTATAGATCCACAATAGCATTTCTCTTGACTTTAGTCTTCTCTCAGCAAACTAATAAGTTCCATATGTGGGTCTGTAAGAATTTTTTTCTCCATCAAGCACAGAAATGTTTTACTTGACAAGAAGGAAAGGGGTACGGCACACTGTTGTACATTTTATTCAGCATTCGACAAGGCAGCCTCTGTTGTACCTCGGGCAGCAAGCCAGGCTTCCCTACCTAATACACTAATACAACCACTAGTTGGTGTAAAAAGGTACTTTGCTCATGTTTGAGCAGCATTGTCTCTTCTAGATTTGAACACACTCTCACCCACAAAAACACATAAATGCTTAAAGTCCTTTGTGCTCGCTGTGTAAGACTGCAGGAGCCCGGGCCAGGATTCTCAGAGCGACTGGCCTCTCACTTCAAAGGAGAAAGACCACTAGCTTCCTCCTCTGACAGGGAAATGAAAACACTAAGTGACTTTAAGAATGCTCAAAGACACTTGTAGAAATAGGGAGCCTCTCTTAGGCTGGAAAGAACTGCCTGTGTTTGTGAAGGGAAATTATAATGTAAAGTTTGTCACCCACTGAGGCATTCCTCACCAGTTTGGCACGAGCTGTGGGGTCCTTTAGTGTCCACTTGTGAGGTGACTTTTTAGAAAGACTATGGTAAACAAATACAAGAATACTGACTAACTCACATCCAAGCACAACAATGTCAGGATTTACTGGAAAAATTGTTTACTGTTCTGTTGTACCAAAAAAAAAAAAAAAAAAAAAAAATTATGAAAACACTTCTAGGTATCTGTTACAACATCATTTGAGAGAATTTTGGGAAAAGATGCAACTCCTACATTCCGGGAATGCTCTCTCTGTCATTCTCTCTCTCTTTTTTTCTACTTTTCCTGCTGTGAATGGGATTTAATACATTCCAGACTGTCATTGTAAAAACCATCAGCATTGTGGGGGAAATACATCTGGTGTCCATTTCTGGATGATAACCTGTTTTTGCTTACGCCACTCACATTGGAAATGGTAGGAAAAAACTATGGATAAAGAGAACCAGAATTGCTCATCATAATTTTTTGTTTGTTTATTATTCCTTGATTTACCATTTTCATGCAAGACTTAGAAACAGAAACTGTTCATGATCTTTGAAATGCAGTCTTAGGACTGTTTCATGAATTGTTCTCATTTGAACTGCAGTTTTCTGTCAGATTCAAGCGTTTAGATGTAATGCTCTCTTCATGATGAGCTGCCGCCCTCCCACACACACTCTGACAGTGTAAACTTGGCACATGTTTGTGTCTCACCGGCTCTTGGAATTTAAGTATCAGCATTCTGGGAAAAGCAAAATACAGAGTGAGAAGAACACATTGCCGCTCCAATGGGCTAAATGAGAGGATGATTTATGATTATCTGATTCTTAAAGTGCTCCACCACAAAGGCATTTACCATAAATGCATCTCATTTTATGTATTGAGATATTTATTTTAAACATTCTTTACTTTTCTGCATTTTTTTCTTCTGCTCTAGTATCGCGTATAGCCAGACCTTCAGACTGACGGCAGAAGCTTTCATTGGCCAAGGACCGCCCAAGAGGATGTTTGACTGACATGTAACGCAACCAATCACAGTTTGTTTTGTTCCACATCATGTTTATGGGTGTGAAAATGTAAAGTCGATGTCCCTACAATAAAGTACCCGTTCCATCACCCAAAGTCTGTTTTTTTTTCTAAATCGCCTGAAATAAGGTCTGTGGTTAACAAAGCCTCTAAATATTTTTGGTCTATGACATAAAACATAGCAGTTATAACCTGCTTGTGATTATTTTTTATTTATTTATTTTTTTGTGTTTTTTGTGTCTTAAAAACGGTGGTTGCGAACAAGTTACTAAAAGGGACTACTTCCTTTGGCGGGGACTTTAGACGTCATCGTGACAAACAGGACATTTGGACAGCATTTCTCATAAAAAAGTGTATAAATCATATACAGTGCAGATCATAATCAGTGAGCATGTTTTAAAATAAAGTTGTTTTTTAAAGGTGCCCTAGAATTAAAAATTGAATTTACCTTGGCATAGTTAAATAACAAGAGTTCAGTACATGAAAATGACATACAGTGAGTCTCAAACACCACTGTTTCCTCCTACTTATATAAATCTCATTTGTTTAAAAGACCTCCGAAGAACAGGCGAATCTCAACATAACACCGACTGTTACATAACAGTCGGGATCATTAATATGTACTCCCTCAATATTTGCATATGCCAGCCCATGTTCAAGGCATTACACAAGGACAGCCAGTATTAACGTCTGGATCTGTGCACAGCTGAATCATCAGACTAGGTAAGCAAGCAAGGACAATAGCGAAAAATGGCAGATGGAGCAATAATAACTGACATGATCCATGATAACATGATATTTTTAGTGATATTTGTAAACTGTCTTTCTAAATGTTTCGTTAGCATGTTGCTAATGTACTGTTAAATGTGGTTAAAGTTACCATCGTTTCTTACTGTATTCACGGAGACGAGAGCCATCGTTATTTTCATTATTAAACACTTGCAGTCTGTATAATTCAGTGTAGCATTAGCCGTTAGCCATGGAGCACAGCCTCAAACTCATTCAGAATCAAATGTAAACATTCAAATAAACACTGTACTTACGCGATTAGACATGCTGCATGATGAACACTTTGTAAAGATCCATTCTGAGGGTTATATTAGCTGTGTGAACTTTGTTTATGTTGTTTAAGGCAAGCGCGAGGTCCGGGGGCAGGGAGTGTGAGGATTTAAAAGGGCCGCAGCCTGAATCAGTGCATTTCTAATTATGCCCCAGGCATAATGGCAATTAAAAAAATTTATTAAAAAAAATCTATGTGAAACTTCACAGACACATTCAGGGGACACCTTAGACTTATATTACGTCTTGTAAAAAAAACTTTTGATGGCACCTTTAAATAAAGTTTGAGGAAGCTTGGTGGTGGTGACGTTGATCTAGGACCATATTATAGCCTACTGTTAATGTATAAAACTTGTAAAGATTATCTTGATAGACAAAACGTGTAAGTGTCATAACCCTTTGTTAAACACAGAGCTTATTTTTTGTGATTTTCCAAAAGTCTATGGGAAAAATGCATAGGCTTTTGATCGAGGGAACCCGTGTGCCGCTAACTTCCGAGTTGGCCTACAAAAACACGTCATCTCTGAGGTACTCTATAATAGTATATTTAAAAATAGGCTATATTTAGATACCACTTAGGCTATAGTACACTTGAACCCATAGTGTACTACAAGTGGTAGCTAAATATATTTTTTAAATACAGAGATAGTATATTAAAATCACATTTTAGTTCATATTTCATGCTGTCTCAAAATAGCACAGTTGAGTACACTTAGATGTTCTCAAGATTACCTTAAGTAGTACTAAAGAAGAATTTTTATTATATTAAGTACAAAATTAGTGCGCGAAAATAAAGCACTATAAATACATTATAAAAATGTACTTTTTTTCACCTGGGACAAACTTAACATACTTTTGAAAATCCAGCTTTTAGTTGATCCTGCCTAGATCCTTCATCTTCTACGAGGGAGTTTGGCATCATGTCATTTGTTTCTATGCGGACCGTTAAAGAACACGTCACGCGGACATCCTGTAGAATTCAACCAACCAGATAACGACTTCGAAAATCCAGTTTCCAGTTAAGTGCTCCATATGCATCAGACATTCAGCCAACAGTCCGTGGGTATGACGTCTGAGGCTGAGACTACTTCTGCTCTAGCTTCTGTAGTACTCTAGCTTACTCTTGAAACTATTGACTTTGCGGTGCAAAGAAATCTCAGCTCTTGTGTAAAAAAAAATTGTGATGTTCCTCATTTGTATGTTGCTTTGCATAGGAGCATCCTGTGTGAAGGAAATGTCTTTGATGTTTTACTTAATTCATAACCACCCAAACATTTGGTGTAAAACAGTTCAGCAACAAAGACACATCAGTGTTGGACCATTCGACACACATACAATTGACTGGATTCTTCCTCTCATAAATGCAAGACCCTCGGAGCCAGTGAATGCAGCCTTTATTGGCAAGCCCCAACCCATTGAAGGGGTTCCTGTAAAATATGAGGTAACGTCATTTGACCACTGAACTTGGGAAGCCTTGCATGAATAGCTTGCAGTGGCCTTAGAGGAGTCGAGCACATTTCAGAGCGGAAGATCTACACCCCCTACTTTCCTATAAAGAATTTTCCATCCCTCCTTCATTTATCCATCCACACTTCCTTTCTAAATCTGTTTTTCAGACATACTATCCAGAGAAAAACACCTTCATATGTCTGGCATTATTTGAAAAGTCAAATAGTAAAACAAGCTCTGGGCATTCAGCCCTGTTATGGACCCATCACTATGGTAACTAAGCTTCATATTGGTCCAAATAAAGACTCCCGTAAGCAGTGGTTTAGAAGATGTTAGCTTTAGAGTTTGAAGACACGTCTGGTGTGGATTAAACCTGCTTTGTTTACAAGAGCATTTTTATTTTGCTATGTTTATTTTAACACTAATAGACACGATATATCTCAAGACTGGTGTCGTCTTTTCTCAACACACCATTGCTAATCTGACTATTGATTGACAGTTTAGTTGGAGATGGACCATATATTTCTTTTAGATAAGGGAGTTATCTAGACCTTTGCCTTATTTTGGCTCTAAGCAGAAATAGTGACAGTTTTGCGCTCAACAACAATTGTGGAGCAAAAAAGATTTTAAAATGCCTCTTTTTTGATGCATTTTTGCAACGATTTTATGAATGTGACTCTTTTTCACGTGTTTGATGAGTCAGCAGAAAAAAAGGGAAGTGAAAGGGACAGAAGGAGGGACTGTCTGTCATTTCAAGGGCTTTGAGACAACCACTCATATCCTTTTCACCTTTTTGTGTCTTTCCTGTGTCACAATTCATCTGTTGGCAAAATTTGTTGTGTGAATGTGCAATATGAGCATATTTATGTATGTGCTATATACAATACATCCTGTAGTACACCAAGGTTTAATACATATTTTCCTCTCATTGTTCACATTTAGCCATATAATGTATTTTATTAGAGCCAGAGATTACAAAACAACATTTTTCCCTTCTGACTTACACTGGAACACAAGCATTTCTTTTCAGCGTAGTACTGTACATGTTGTTCATTCATACACTGACGTCAGGGAACAAAAACATTGCTTTCAGCAGCAGTGCTCTCCTTAGGGCCACATCTTAACAGTTTCCTGGCCTGAGGTTCTTCATGACAGACTTGAAGAGTGAATATAAAAAAAAAAAAAAAAACACGAAACTAAAATACTGTAAACAAAATTAACAGAATGAACAACTAGACATACAGTATAGATTCGATTAATCTTCACGCCTCACAGTGTAACATCATTGTTTTCAACAGGATCCAATTTTAAAACAAGGGCAATGTTCTCTGAAACGATGCAAAACCTGCTCTAAAAATACTGACCGTTTAACTGTCAATCAACTGGAACACTGAGAAAACAATTCCCTTGCTTTCCTTCACTCTCCCTCACTATCACTAATTTTCTATCTCAACCTTCTCTGTTAAAGATACATTGTAATTTGCTCTACAAGTTCATAGATTAAACAAGGGTAAAAATCCCATAAACTTTAACTGAAGGAAGGACCAAAGTGATATATTAGGCTATTACAATACCCATGTTTTCTAGTGCTAAATCTCAACCCGTTGTGCAATTCATTTATATGATCAGTAATATTACTTTTCAAATATAATAATAATACAACCCAAATTGTTAGGATGTATTTTTAAATTTGGATAAAATGAAAACTAAAAGATTTTCAAATCACGTGAGTCAATATTTTATTCACAATAGAGTGCCCCAGGGATGACGCGTTTTTGTAGGCCAACCCGGAAGTTAGCGGCGCACGGGTTCCCTCGATCGAAAGCCTATGCATTTTTCCCATAGACGTTTGGAAAATCGCAGAAAATAAGCTCTGTGTTTAACAAAGGGTTATGACACTTACACGTTTTTACTATCAAGATAATCTTTACAAGTTAACACAACATTTATAGATTTTGAAGCCTAAATAAAGTCATCAGATATAAAAGGCTAACAGTAGGCTATAAACGGACTAACGGACTGTGCTGTTATGAATACTTTTCCACTTTTTCATGAGAAATGCTGTCCAAATGTCCTGTTTGTCATGATTACGTCTAAAGTCCCCGCCAAAGGAAGTAGTCCCTTTTAGCAATTTGTTAGCAACCGCCGATTTTAAGACACAGTAAAAGTTTAAAAACTCACAAGTTGGTTATAACTGGTGTGTTTTATGTCATAGATCAAAACATGAAAGTATTTAGAGGCTTTGTTAACCACAGACCTTATTTCAGGCGATTTAGCGTTGGAACCGGAACTCCTAAAATGCTAACTCGCTTCCGGGTTTTGCCTACAAAAACGCGTCATCCCTGGGGCACTCTATAGAACATAGACAACATAACAAATGTTTAAACAGAGAAATTTTACACTTTTATCCACTAAATGAGCTCATTTCAAATTTGATGCCAGCTACAGGTCTCAAAAAACAGGGGCAACAAATGGCTGAAAAAGCAAGAAATTTTGAAAAGATTCAGCTGGGAGAACATCTAGCAACTAATTAAGGTAATTGATATCAGGTCTGTAACATGATTAGCTATAAAAGGGATGTCTTAGAGAGGCAGAGTCTCTCAGAAATAAAGATGAGCAGAGCTGTGAAAGAGTGCGTGAGAAGATTGTGGAATACTTTAAAAACAATGTTCCTCAATGTCAAATTGCAAAGGCTTTGCAAATCAAGGGACAAGGCCGAAGACCTTTATTGGATGCCCGTGGTCCTCGGGCCCTCAGACGACACTGCATCACTCATCAGCATTATTGTGTCAATGACATTACTAAATGGGCCCAGGAATACTTCCAGAAACCACTGTCGGTAAACACAATCCGCCGTGCCATCTGCAGATGCCAACTAAAGCTCTATCATGCAAAAAGGAAGCCATATGTGAACATGGTCCAGAAGCGCCATCATGTCTTGTGGGCCAAGGCTCATTTAAAATGGACTGTTTCAAAGTGGAAAAGTGTTATATGATCAGACGAGTCCAAATTTGACATTCTTGTTGGAAATCACGGACGCCGTGTCCTCCAGGCTAAAGTGGAGGGAGACCTTCCAGTGTTTTATCAGCGTTCAGTTCAAAAGCCAGCATCTCTGATGCTATGGGGGTGCGTATACGGTATGGGCAGCTTGCATGTTTTGGAAGGCACTGTGAATGCTGAAAGGTATATAAAGGTTTCAGAGCAACATATGCTCCCCTCCAGACGACGTTTCTTTCAGGGAAGGCCTTGTGTATTTCAGCAGGACAATGCAAAACAACATACTGCAGCTATTTCAACAGCATGGCTTCATCATAGAAGAGTCCGGGTGCTGAATTGGCCTGCCTGCAGTCCAGATCTTTCACCTATAGAGAAAAATACATCAAAGATGACCACAAACTCTTCAGAAGCTGGAAACCTATATCAGGCAAGAAAAAAAAGCACAAAAACTCCAGAAACTCCTCACCTCGATGCCCAGACGTCTTCAAACTGTTTTGAAAATGTAGTGGTATGAACTCAAGTAGTTATGTATGTATTGCTTATCATTAATATTATTCGTTGTCATTTGTAAAATATGGTTCTTGTGTTAAATGTATATCAAAATATATTTGTATATAGTATTGTGCAATGATGCCAACTTGAACATCACGTAGACCTGTAGACGCTGGCGGGTGACGCTAGAGGGCGATCGTGAGCCGCAGGACATAGAGCTTCATTTATATATGAAGAAGCCACTCTGGCAGTCACTGATAAACAGTTGAAAATAACTAATTCCTATCTCTGTTTATGTGTTTTTACAGGTAAGATGAGTGATGTGGCATCACAGTTTGTGTTCATAAAATGTTATACGTTAGTTATATGTGTTAGTTTGATGAATTTGTATATTAATTCGATAAATTTAACGGTTGAGATGCGGCCGGCGGCGCCCGCGCGATGGATTGCGCAATCGCGGCTGGGAGGCGGCCGACTCCGCTGGGCTGGTGGAGGCCGCGCGAGATATTACAGCAACATAATCATATTGCTTAATGTTGTTAGTATTACAATATAATTGTAATAATTGGTTATGAAAGAGTTTATATTTGTTTATTGTTACGTTTGTGTTCTGTAAACCTGTCATGGGTTAGGAATAAATAAATTGCTGATACAGATCGTTTATAACAGAGCACACAGAGAGACATAGCATACTAAAAAGGAAACTAAGTGCTTATACACCGTTTGTGTATGTTTATTGAGTATTGAGTATTATTGTCTGTCTGATGTAATGGAAATGTTAATGTGTTACAGACAGTATACAGCAATATATTCTTATTTTCTTTTGATGTAGTGTCATAAGATTGTGCAAAGTGAGTTTAAGGACATAGAGCTTAATTTATATATGAAGAAGCCACTCTGGCAGTCACTGATAAACAGTTGAAAATAACTAATTCCTATCTCTGTTTATGTGTTTTTACAGCAATAAAACAATATATGTGCCACCAGAAGTCTCCGCCTCTTCTGTGTGTGCAACAAAAAGAGGAGATGCTACACCATGGTAAACATGCCACCGTCCCAACTATTTTGAGACCTGTAGCAGGCATCAAATTTGAAATGAGCTCATTTTGTGCATAAAATTGTAAAATTTCTCAGTTTAAACATTTATTATGTTATGTTAGTTCTATTGTGAATAAAATGTTGGCTCATGTGATTTGAAAGTCTTAGTTTTCATTTTATTCAAATTTAAAAAAAACGTCCCAACATTTCCGGAATTCAGGTAGTAATATTCTAATAATAATTTCCAATATTCTAATTATATTCTAATTTTGGGAATATAGCCTATATAAAGTCTAAAACACATAGCACTAACTGATGTACAGTAGAAAGACGGCAAGACAGCCCCTTGTCTCTCTTACAAAATCTACAATATTACATACAAATGAACAAATTACTCAGTATATTACTTTAATAAAAAAAAATAAAAATAAATAAAAAAATAAAAGGTTAATGTAGTTAAATGAAATAAAGAGTTTTGTTGACAGTACAGCATGTACAGCTTGCTGACGGTCAAGTATTGCATAATTTCTTTGACTGGAAACTGCATAACGTGTTGTAATGTCCTACTGAAATATGACTGTCACTACATGTGCTGTAGATGTAGGGAAAAAAGTGCAGAGGCTAGCAAATTGCACAATAAAAAAAGCCAGTGAGAGCACATTAGAAAAATTGGATGACACGATCATGTGTTGTGTGATGCAGTAGACGCAGTGAGTTTGAGGAGAACCGCCGTCTGGTCTTGAGAGGGTTAAATTTCACTTTGAGGGGGAGTTACTGAATCTGCAGTAACATCAGAGCGCATTCCTCAGAGCTGCCAACATCCCGGGGATAAGACCTTCGCCGTCAACATCTCAGAGCCACATCCCGGGAATATACCGCAGTACCGGACACGCGTCGACTCTATTGTCAAGCCGCGTTTTCTCTGCTGGTTCGGAGTAAGCGAGCTCCAGGATCCGCTCAATGTCTTAATGTAGGTGAGTATAACGTTGTCCTTAAATGAATCAGTAGCCTACTATGTCAGAAAACCTGGCGATTTTTGCAAGCTTTCGAGATGGATCTTGTGCTTTAATCAAACGAGTAAAGGGAAGAAATTTTAATTTAGTATTATTATTATTATTATTATAATTTTTAATAATAGGCTACAATGTTTTGTTTCCATTCACTGCAGCAGGAGCCCTGTTACTGTCTAAAGTCCCCATACTGTCTTTCGCAATGCCGTCTTATAGGCTTTATTCAAAGATTTCCCACGTAAACACTGAAAACATTATCACAGTAACAAGTGCTAATGCTTTAGCACTGACCAGACCAATGAGATATTCGAACGTCTTTCAATAAGGTGTTACGTTTTTAATGAGTCGTCTATACATTTATGAATACAATACATTTACTAGTCTCACAGAAATGAGGAATATTATATCTCTAATTAATGTCTGTATCAAATCTGTCCCTATCTTTATTCTGTTTGCCGATAGAACCTGTTGATTTTAAATGATTCCCTTTAAAAGAAATACGTAAAATTAGGTACTTGATATGACACTGATGTTTGCTGCTGGTCTGACCTAAATTCACAGATGTTTGCATTCACATACAATGACCACATCCTTTATCATGCAGCTTCATATTGACACCACACTCAAATGCACTTTGTGTAGGTTACTTGTATCTAATATGGCATAAAATGATACATGCAACAGCATAATCAGTATTTTTGAAGGAATTTGTATAAGTTTGAAGACACCCAGGAATACTAGAGCTCCTTGTCTTCATGTCTGAAGTCCAAACATATTTCTAAGACTGCCATTTAGACTAGATTTATATTTTATCATTCAAAGCGCATCATTTCTGAATCTGAACTTTTTAGACTTCCCAGCGGAATCACAGGAGGCCCAAGTTTGATGTAATGACCTTAAATAATAGTGCTTATTATTTGCTATAAACAAAATGTTGGATTGCTGTGCTGTTTTAAGTGGCATGTGAACTTTGGTGACCCTGTTTACCTTTTGGTTGTAACTATGATCTCAGTTAAAGGGAATGTATGTCATTAAGTCCTGGTTGCTCTTAATGGCAGTGCAAAAAAATCTAAGCCTTAAAGCGTGAGTGGCATTAGAGTAAGAGTGATGAGAGAAATTTCAGTATAATTTTAACTGTAAAGCGTACAGTTACTTTCTATTCCCTGCCATTTTCATCCCGTTTTGCTTCACCATCCCCCACAGTACTTTTGGAGGAGGAAATGCCACAGTAAATATGTTCCTCTCTTCCTCTTACAAAGATGGAAATGTCGAGGGAATGTAACTTTTTAGTGAGCTCACTTTGATGTAGTCAAAAATAAGACCCATTTGAAACACTGAAGGAAAACTTCTTTGTTCCTCACATTGGACATGGACAGATGCTTTCAATCTTATTGAAAACAGCAAATGTGCTTTTACTTAAGTATGTGTAAATTACTTTACCAAGGACAAGGAGCCAACACTGTGTTTAACTGTTTTAAAATGATGCTGGGTATGACTCACGTCAAGACATTCTTCTTTCTTTCTCCTGTTGGTACAGTGTGTGCTGTTTTATTGGAACCAGATGTTGGCACTCAATGTAGTTTCTCTTCTGTCTTTCATTCTGAACTCTTCAAATGCTATCCAGTACCTTTCCCCCTCGCTCTCTCTCTCTTCATAAAAAGACCAACATATTTCAGTGGAGAATGTAGTCCAAAAAAGAGAGAAACAAAGGCAACTCTCCATCACTTTGGACTCTTCTCCACTAACTCTGCTGTCTTTTCCATCCTCTGTGACTTTTTATTAGACAAAAGGGACTGCTATTGTATTTCATTGTAGACATATATAGGTCAGTAGAGAAGTCATGGCTGCCTTTTTATGTGTAGAATGGTATTTCACTGTGGTGGCCACATACTGAGGTAAGTGACCTTTGCCCCAAGTGTTTGTTTGTACTGCACTTTCCCCCTCAGAAAAAAGGAATGAAATTGGGATTTTTCCTTTACACGGGTAAAGAAAGAAAAAGTGTTTTAGGGACACGTGCAAGCCTTTGCTTTTCTTATCTGCTAGGATAACATTTGACCTCCACACACTTAAAGGGTTAGTTCACCCAAAAATTAAAATGATGTCATTAATGACTCACCCTCATGTCGTTCCGAACCCGTAAGACCTCCGTTCATCTTCGGAACACAGTTTAAGATATTTTAGATTTAGTCCGAGAGCTTTCTGTCCCTCCATTGAAAATGTATGTACGGTATACTGTCCATGTCCAGAAAGGTAATAAAAACATCATCAAAGTAGTCCATGTGACATCAGTGGGTTAGTTAGAAGTTTTTGAAGCATCAAAAATATATTTTGGTCCAAAAATAACAAAAACTACGACTTTATTCAGCATTGTATTCTCTTCCGGAATCCTTTCCATTGAATTGATTCCATTGAGTTGATTCCATTGAATCCTTTCATCTGTCGGCGTTGGTAATGCACTTTTACGTCGCCGTGGTTGTTTTTGGCGATTAGGACATCCACGACATGCACACTTGCGCACCATTTTAAATAATATAGCAATACTAAAATACGAACAATGTAGAATAGCTTGAATACAGCGTGCGTCTCCCTCAGACTGTAAACGAAGCTCGGGCGCACCAGATAACACGTCAGCAGCATCACTGCGGAGTCGTGATCCACACTCCGGAGCAGAAGGGGGCGGTAATGCACCAATAAGCTGGATGCCAACCGCCGTAAAACAGGAAAGAAGAAGAAGAAGAAGCGGAGTCATGAACGCGGATTGACAACAGACCCAGAAGAGAAGACAATGCTGAATAAAGTTGTAGTTTTTGTTATTTTTGGACCAAAATGTATTTTGGATGTTTCAAAATGTCGCGGATGTCCTAATCGCCAAAAACAACCATGGCAACGTAAAAGTGCATTACCAACGCCGGCAGATGAAAGGATTCAATGGAATCAATTCAATGGAAAAGATTCCGGAAGAGAAGACAATGCTGAATAAAGTCGTAGTTTTTGTTATTTTGGACCAAAATGTATTTTCGATGCTTCAAAAACTTCTAACTAACCCACTGATGTCACATGGACTACTTTGATGATTTATTTATTTATTTATTACCTTTCTGGACATGGACAGTGCACTGTACATACATTTTCAATGGAGGGACAGAAAGCTCTCGGACTAAATCTAAAATATCTTAAACTGTGTTCCGAAGATGAACGGAGGTCTTACAGGTTTGGAACAACATGAAGGTGAGTCATTAATGACATAATTTTCATTTTTGGGTGAACTAACCCTTTAAAGGGATAGTTCTCTGGAAATTCTGTTATCATTTATTCACACTGATGTTGTTCCAAACCAGCATGACTTTCTTCTATGGAACACATCTTTCCTGGATGGGCTTTTAAAATGCAACATCCTTTCTTAGTCAGAGTCTCTGAATGGAATGCAAGTGAATCAACTTTTCTACAACTTTTATACTGACACTGTCCAGGCTTTGACCCATGACAGGACAAACCCTCTTGCCCATCTTGTTCAGGACAGAAACTTTGGAAATCATTTGGTCATTGTGCTGCAGAACTATTAAGAACTTTCCTGAAGCTTTCCATTTTGGCTTTTCTAACCACAGTATAGGTTCATAAATTACATACTTTAATCCTCCTTAAGAATATTGTGACCAAGGTTTGTGTATTGGACACAAGTACTTAGTCTGTTCATTTAGTAGGTCTTGAGCAATCCCGTGGCTTATTGCACTGTTTGTCCTCATTTCATTCCATTAAACATCATTTCAGCAAAGGTTGAATCAAACCGCTTACAGTACAAACTGGCCTCCTACCTCGAGTAGAAGACAATTACTGTGTGAAAACTGGATTTGCATTTGCTTAGTTTTCCATAAAGAGTTTGTTGTGTCACCAGATGAACCCAGTTATGGTGTTATAGTGTTATGGGTTAGGCAGTGTTTGTACAGCAGAAATTTTAATGCCTCTTTTGTAGCAGGTCTGGAATACTTGAACGACCACACAAGCAGAGAGCTAAAATTGTGGTTTACTGTGCTTCTGAAATGTCTTCACTTTTAAAAACCTCTACTTATCATGGGACCTCATGCTGAGAAGATTAATTATATAATAATTTCCTGTGAGGTAAGATCGCATTACCTATAACCGTTATGTCATGTCTATGAATATCATTGGATAACAGTTTAACAATGAAGGAGCAGTCTCCTTTTGCTGTCCTAGGCCTATTTTAAGCACAAGTTAGAGTAGTTGTCTGTAGTACATTAACATTGCACTATAGCACTCAGTTGGAATTTGGTATGGTAGCACTAGTTTTATTGTTTTCATGTTTGGATTAATAGCTTCTGTATTATTTTGATTTATAATTCCAAATGAATACATGTAAATGAAGCTAAACTTGTCTGCAGTACTTTGAATGTTTAATGTTCCTTTTGTATATTATTTATACCGTCTATGAAATATATTAAATAGCTTTTATAAAATTAGGATGTATACCATTCAAACGTTTGGGGTCAGTAAGATTTTTTTAATGTTTTTAGAAAAGTCACTTACAGTATGCTCACCAAGGCTGCATTTATTTGATCAAAAATACAGTAAATATAGTAATATTGTGAAATATTACTGCTATTTAAAATTCTATTTGAATATATTTTACATTATAATTTATTCCTGTGATGGCAGAGCAGAATTTCTGCATCATTACTCCAGTCCTCAGTGTCACATGATCCTTCAGAAATCATTCTAATATACTGATTTGGTGCTCAAAAACATCTTATCATTATCAAAGTTGAAAACACACACACATATATATATTGTTGTAATTGTTTAACATTTCGTCTTCTGAGGTGTGTACTGTGTGCCTTGCCCTCATTTTGTTTGATTATGTGTCTTGGATGATGGATTGTGTGTTTGCTGTGCAAAGACAGCCTGCGAATGCAGCGTTATGAAAAGAGTTGCCCATACCTGTCATCGGTTGCCATAGCAACCATGGCAATCCAAAGCCATGAGGGTCATACAATAATTGGCTAGCCACATGTTACATTTAAATTGCAAAATGTTACAAGAATCAATATCATTATCTCCTTATCCTCCTTTTCTATGGCCAGCTTCTGCTCTGATCCCCTTCCTCAGGCAGTTCATTATCCTCAGAAAGAGTCTTAAACGCAGAGGTGTTCTGAGGCCATTAAATGCATCGATTGGTGCTGCATGTGGCACGAGTACAATCAGGTCTTTGTTCCTGGAACCCTGTGTGTTCCTTCTAGTTATCCAGTGTCCTGTTGACATCTGACAACACACCCCTGGAGTTTTTGTCTGTCCAGTGTGTTTACCTCAGATTCTTGGCATTGAGCTGGGGAGGATGTGTCTTGGCTTTCTTTCTTTTTTTTTTTTTTTTCATGTGGATATTTACACATAGTCCATAGCTTATGTTAAGTGACGGCCTTGGGGCCAGGAATAGGGAAGAGGAAAGATGGTGTTTATATACCCGTTCTTAGTCCTCTCTGGCTGCTGGACCAAGCACTGAAGACCCGCTGAGATGCCAGGCAGGAGAAAATGGAGACTAAGAGGGCTTCTCAGGCCAGCAAGAAAGTGCAAATATTGATGTTTTCCTTGCGCTTTGACTGGGAAACACTAAAGTCATGTGAGTTAGAGTGTAAAAAATATTTTAAAGGCACAAGACCCCATGCATGCACAAATAAGGGCAACTTATGCCTCATATGGTGACCATATGGTTGGCAGAATATACAGTTCACTAAGTTTTATTGGCCAGCAGAAGAGCATGAATTGTCTGTTTAGACAAAGCTGTCCAGTTCAATACTTGATACAATGTAGTCATTGGAAATTATCTTTTTTTTTTGAAGAATTTACACCACAGTTTATGGAATGATTATGGATAATGTGTTCTTGTGATTGAATTGTCACATTTGTTTTTCAGATGTGTCACATTAGGAGGTTTTGCTTATGCAGACATGCCTCTTTCTAGCAAAACACCCCACTAGTGTGAGGTCTGTGTATAGGGATGTTATTTTGAACCACTAACTCCTGCAAATGTTTACATTTTTCACTCATGTTTCCTGTATACTGTATTTCTGTACCTTGGACAGGCTCCAAAAATGAGCAGAAACTTTTACTTTTTAAAGCTTTTCACATTGTGTGGTTTATTAAAGGTGCCCTCGAATGAAAAATTGAATTTATCTTGGCATAGTCAAATAACAAGAGTACAGTACATGGAAATGACATACAGTGAGTCTCAAACTCCATTGTTTCCTCCTCCTTATATAAATCTCATTTGTTTAAAAGACCTCAGAAGAACAGGCGAATCTCAACATAACACCGATAACATAACACACTGTTACGTAACAGTCGGGGTGTACACCCCCAATATTTACATATGCCAGCCCATGTTCCCAACATTATGAAAGGCATTAGACAAGGGCAGCCAGTATTAACGTCTGGATCTGCACAGGTGAATCAACAGACTAGGTAAGCAAGCAAGAACAATAGTAAAAATAGCAGATGGAGCAATAATAACTGACATGATCCATGATATCATGATATTTTTAGTGATATTTGTAAATTGTCTTTCTAAATGTTTCGTTAGCATGTTGCTAATGTACTGTTAAATGTGGTTAAAGTTACCACCGTTTCTTACTGTATTCACAGAGACAAGAGCCGTCGCTATTTTCATTATTAAACACTTGCAGTCTGTATAATTCATAAACACAACTTCATTCTTTATAAATCTCTCCAACAGTGTAGCATTAGCCGTTAGCAACGGAGCACAGCCTCAAATTCATTCAGAATCAAATGTAAACAATATAACAATATACAATACTCCGACGCATGCATGCCGCATGCATGACGAACACTTTGTAAAGATCAATTTGAGGGTTATATTAGCTGTGTAAACTTTGTTTATGCACTGTTCAAGGCAAGCGCGAGCTCCGTGGGCGTGGAGCAGGAGAATTAAAGGGCCAGTAGCCCTGAATCGGCTCATTTATAATGATGCCCCAAAATAGGCAGTTAAAAAAATGAATTAAAAAAAATCTATGGGGTATTTTGAGCTGAAACTTCACAGACACATTCAGGGGACACCTTAGACTTATATTACATATTTTAAAAAAAGTTCTAGGGCACCTTTAAAGCAATAAGGCGTTGTGTATTCCAGTGATTTTATGTGTTAAATATTTATTAATTATTATGACTACAAATAAATAAACATTTAAATAATTATAATTTATTTAAACTGATCTTAGCCCAAGTAATTTTCATCGTTTAAGGGTCAGTAAGATTTTTTTAGAAGGAATCAATACTTTTATTTAGCAAGAATGCATTAAATTGATCAAAAGTGACAGTAAAGTCTTTTTACATATACAAAAAGATTTCTATTTCAACTAAATAAACCAAAAAAGTATCACAGTTTCCACAAAAATATTGAGCAGCACAACTGTTTTCCCCATTGATTGCTATAAGAATTGTTTCTTGAGCAACATCAGCATATTACTGTATAATGAAGATCATGTGATACTGAAGACTGGAGAAATGATGCTGAAAATTCAGCTTTGCCATCACAGAAATAAAATACACATTAAAATATATTCAGATAGGAAAAAATATATTTTATTGTAAACATTTTTCACAATATTGCTGTATTTTTGATCAACTAAATGCAGCCTTGTTGACTTCATTCAAAAACATCTTACTGACCCCAAATTTTGTATGTTAGTGTAATTAATTGTTCTAACTGTAAGCTGTATGCTGTTACCGCAATGTAGCAACTTGCCAGTTCAATATAGAATCTGCAGTGTGCATTTATAGTCATTTGACAGCTGCTTTAAACATAGAGATAATTCAGTCAGATTTTAGAGTCAGAACTGTTTTTACTTCAATGAACCCTCATTTGTTGTTTCGTAGGATGCACCATGTCGGAATATCAAAAGTGTCAGTTTCTGTATCTGTTCACCTTTGAACACCTGAATGGTCTAGGAATATAGTGCTTGTAAAATGATAATGCAAAGATAATGGCATTTTGAAGATATCTTTGTACTTCTATAAATCTTTGAAACTACATAAACGTGTATGGACATAAATGTGTTTGTAGCACTGTACAGATATTCTCACAGTCATATCTAAATTATTATTTAGATGTGCTCGCTGACAGTGTGGTAGATGTAAACACGATATGTTTTCTTTTGTCTGCTGTTGTAGACTTAATAGGATCAGGATGTCAGCTAGATAGATACCAAGACTTCATTCCTGTCTAGAATATCTTAATACCTCACCTGCATGACAGATTCTTCCTCTTGTTCCCTCCTTCCTTTTACATAGAAGGGAAGTCACATGTTTATAAAAGGACACTGCATTTGTAGATATTTTGTGCCAAGGTTGCTCTCTCTACCGTAAGTTGCCAACAGCTGTCATTCAGGGAAGGGCAGCTGGTACTCTTTGCACTTATAATAGAATCTGTTCACTATAGTTATAGATGACCAGTAGAAGTCTGGGGTCACACGTGGGTCGCCAGTGTGAGAGGTGAAGCTGATTATGGGTTAAGAACTATTTATGTCTGGTGAGACACAAAAGCATACCATTTAGAGTTGGACTAGAAAACAACTTTGATGAGAGAAAAAAAGAATGTAGTTTATTTTAAAAAGTGCATTTACTCGGGTCTTTGATTCATGAACGACTGCTTCTAAAATGTCTTTATTTTATTATTATTTATATACTATTATAGTCATAGTTGTCAGTTTTTATTTTAGTTTTAGTTTTTTTTTTTTTGTTTTTTTTTTTAGTAATTTTGTGATGTGCTTATGTCATTTTTATTAGTTTTTATTTTTCAAATATTACTATTTAGGTTTAATATATTTTTTATTTCAGTTTTAGTTTTAGTTCAGTTCTACTTTTATATTATTTCCACAGTAACTGTTAAGCAGCTTTTCTAATTTTCATATAGTTTAAGTTTTCAGTCTAATATTTATTTTCTAATATTTTATTTCAGCTTTTTTTTTTATTAAAAAAATGTTATAGTTTTTAATAGTTTTTCTATTTTTTTAGTTAACAATACTAACCTTGTAAGTTGTTTTGCAATTACATAACATTATTGCAACGTTGTATTGAATGTTCTACCGGATGTCAGGAGTTTGGTTTGATTCCTTTTTTGCCTTTCTCTTCTAATTGCTTTCACTCTCCCTCAGCTGTTCGCTATCTTAATCAGCGGTTGCGCTCTGCACAGTCTCTCACCTGTTCCTCCTTTGCCCTGATTACCTTGCTATTTAATTCTCATGCCCTTCTCTCGTCTTTGTCGGGTTATTGTTTGTTCACTCATGTCTGCAGTTTACGCCTTGTCGTTGTGTGCTCATCTAGTCCTGTATCACAGTGTGTGCGTGGCGAACGAGGATTTCACCCTGTTTGTTTCTGCCTTCAAGTCTGCGCTCCTGTACTGCCGTGACTGCCAAGTGGACTGTGTGATCGGCGTTTCCAGCGGGCACCCTCTGTCTGCAGGCTTCCTGTACCAGGCATTCCGCCTGTTTGATCTCTGGTTCCTTTGAGTTCTCCTTCTCCTGATCTGCGTCCGCCTTGCACGGCCGGTGACCGGCAGACAGCCTATTTTGTCCTTTTACTGACTGTTTAATAAATTACAAGAACCAGCATTCGCTTCTGGGTCCCTTTCTGCAGTGTGACAGAATAACCCGAACACTATGGACCCAGCGAATGAGACGGCCATCCGCTCAGCGGTCGAGCTCCAGGGAGCTATGCTAGGAAGACATGCCGAGGAGTTATCAGCCGCCAGACACGCCGTGGATACACTTACGGCCCAGGTGACAGATTTGACCAGCCAGCTACATCACTTACGTCACGACCAGTCCTCATCTCCGGGGACGCGACAAACGGCCGAGCCTCGTATTAACAATCCTCCCTGTTATTCCGGTGAGCCTACCGAGTGCCGGGCTTTTCTCACCCAGTGTGAGGTGGTGTTTTCCTTCAGCCCGTCACGTATGCTGCAGACCGCGCCAAGGTTGCGTATGTCGTGTCCCTTCTCACGAGCCGGGCCCGGGATTGGGGTGCGGCTGTCTGGGAGGCTAAGGCTGTTTGCTGTAATCGGTACATTTCATTTAAGGAAGAGATGTTGAAGGTATTTGATCTCTCTGTTTTTGGGCGTGAGGCTTCTCGCCAGCTGGCGGCTCTTCGTCAAGGAAGGCGTTCTGCAGCTGATTATGCGATTGACTTTAAGACTTTATCCGCCACCTGTGAATGGAATGAGGCTGCTCTCACGGCTCGCTTTTTGGAGGGATTAAATGATGAGCTGAAGGATGAAATTTTTGCCCGTGAGTTTCCCTCACACCTGGATGAGTTGGTGGAATTAGCCATTCGTTTAGACAAACGTTTTGATCTGCGCAGACGCGCTCGTGCTGACGTCACGGGATTCCGGGAATCCCCTTTCACATCATCGGCACCAGCTGAGGCTCACCCAGAGCCTGAGCCCATGCAGCTGGGTAGAATACACCTTTCGTCCGCTGAACGTCAACGCCGCATCCGGGAGAGGTTGTGTCTTTACTGTGGTGGCACTGGACATTTTGCTGCCGCATGTCCAGCAAAAGAGAGAGCTCGCCAGTAGATCGGGGAGTATTGGCGAGCGCAACTCCTCTATCCCCATCCTTCAAATCTCGCACCATGATTTCGGCCATTCTTCGCTGGGGCACCTCTTCAGTTGTCTGTTCTGCCCTGATTGACTCTGGGGCGGAGGGAAATTTTCTTGATGAGACCTGGGCTGTTGAACACGGGCTTCCCCTTCTTGAATTAAAAGAGACTCCCACAGCTTTTGCCTTGGATGGTCGTGTGCTTTCTAACATTCGGTGGACTACTGCCCCGGTGAGTCTCACCACATCGGGCAACCACCAAGAGACAATTTCTTTTCTAGTATTTCATTCACCTATGGCCCCTATTGTCCTAGGACATCCTTGGTTAATACAGCACAATCCCCAGATCAACTGGTCTAATAGTTCTATTATATCATGGAGCTTGTCTTGTCACACTGATTGTCTTGTCTCTGCTGTTCCTTCTGTTTCATCTTTGTCTGTTTTTCAGGAGGGGTCTATTGATTTATCTGGAGTTCCGGAGGAGTACCACGATCTGCGAGCGGTGTTTAGTCGTTCCCGGGCTGCTTCTCTCCCCCCACATCGTCCGTATGATTGTAGTATCGATCTTCTTCCGGGTACCTCTCCTCCCCGTGGGCGTTTGTATTCCCTGTCCGCTCCCGAACGCAAGGCGCTTGAGAGATATCTAGACGAATCTCTCTCGGCAGGTACTATTGTCCCTTCCTCCTCTCCCGCTGGTGCGGGATTTTTCTTCGTAAAAAAGAAGGACGGCTCCTTGCGCCCCTGCATTGATTATCGTGGGCTGAATGACATCACCATTAAGAACCGGTATCCTTTACCTCTGATGTCATCGGCCTTCGAGATCCTGCAGGGGCAAGGATTTTTACGAAGTTGGATCTCCGTAACGCATACCACTTGGTGCGCATTAAAGAGGGGGACGAGTGGAAGACGGCGTTTAATACCCCATTAGGACATTTTGAATACCGGGTTCTACCGTTCGGGCTGGTCAACGCCCCAGCCGTTTTTCAAGCGCTCGTAAACGATGTGTTGAGAGATATGCTCAACATATTTGTCTTTGTGTATCTGGACGACATCCTCATTTTCTCTCCATCTCTCCAGGTACACACCCAACACGTACGTCGCGTATTACAGCGATTATTAGAGAATCGTCTCTATGTCAAAGCGGAGAAATGCGCGTTCCATGTCCAGTCGGTTACCTTCCTTGGTTCAGTCGTATCTGCAGAGGGCATTAGCATGGACCCCTCCAAGGTTCAGGCTGTCACGGATTGGCCCGTTCCCGAGTCGCGCTTGGCACTTCAGCGGTTTTTAGGGTTCGCGAACTTTTATCGCCGCTTCATACGTAATTTCAGTCAGGTTGCCGCCCCCTTGACTGCTCTTACGTCTGCTAAGTCCCGTTTTGTCTGGTCTAAGGAGGCTCAATGCGCGTTTGAACGTCTTAAAGGATTGTTTACATCCGCTCCCATTCTGATTTCGCCTGATCCAGAGAGACAATTTATTATTGAGGTTGACGCGTCGGATGTCGGGGTGGGAGCTGTGCTTTCGCAGCGCTCCGCTCTTGATCAAAGGGTTCACCCGTGCGCGTTTTTTTCACGCCGGCTCTCACCTGCGGAACGCAATTATGACGTGGGTAATCGGGAACTCCTAGCCATTCGGCTGGCCCTGGAGGAATGGCGCCATTGGCTGGAGGGTGTCTCCACTCCATTTATTGTCTGGACGGATCATCGTAATCTAGAGTACATCCGCTCTGCTAAGAGACTTAACTCTAGGCAGGCTCGCTGGGCTCTTTTTGGGCGTTTCGATTTCTCGATCTCTTTTAGACCTGGGTCCAAAACGTTAAGCCTGACGCTCTTTCTCGCCAGTTCTCTTCCTCTGAGGGCGATTCCTCCACAGAGACCATCCTACCAGAAGGATGCGTGGTGGGGTCCGTCACATGGGGTGTGGAACGGCTGGTGAGAAGGGCGCTGGCTCACACTGTCGTTCCCCAGGGTGTCCTGAGGGTAGGCGTTTCGTCGTCAGGTCAGTTCGTCCAGCTGTTCTTCGTTGGGGTCACGCCTCCAAATTTGCTGCGCATCCGGGGGTGGGACGCACTCTGGCAGTCGTTCGCCAGCGATTTTGGTGGCCTGCCATGGAACGTGAGATACGTCGCTTTGTTGCGTCATGTTCTGTCTGTGCTCAGCAAAAGTCCGGTAATTCGCCTCCCGATGGTCTGCTTCGGCCCTCTCTATTCCGTCCCGTCCTTGGTCCCATATTGCCCTGGACTTTGTCTCGGGCTTCCCCCCTCCAGTGGCAATACGGTGATTCTTACGGTCGTTGACCGCTTTTCTAAGGCAGTTCATTTCGTTCCTCTCCCTAAGCTTCCGTCCGCTAAAGAGACTGCACGTGCGGTCGTTGACCATGTCTTTAGGATTCACGGGCTTCCTACTAATGTGGTTTCGGACAGGGGACCCCAGTTTGTCTCTAATTTTTGGAGGGAATTCTGCCGACAGATTGGGGCTACTGCCAGTCTGTCGTCAGGGTTCCACCCTCAGACCAATGGCCAGGCCGAGCGCGCTAATCAGGATCTTAGTCGGATGCTTCGTTGTTTAGCAGCCCATAACCCCTCCTCCTGGTGCGAGCAATTGACGTGGGCGGAATACGCTCATAATTCGTTGCCGTCATCGTCCACTGGCCTGTCTCCTTTTTCGTGCTGCTTGGGCTACCAGCCGCCTCTGTTTCCTTCTCAGGAGACCGAGGCCGCTGTTCCCTCGGTCCAGGCTTTCATTCAGCGCTGTCGTCGCACTTGGAGAAGAGTGAGATCGGTTCTTTGCCGAACAGGGGAACGCACCCGTCGTGCCGCTAACCGTCGTCGGTCTAAAGCACCTAGGTATGTGTGTGGTCAGAGGGTTTGGCTCTCCACACGCAACTTACCCCTTCAGACGCCCGCTCGGAAATTGGCTCCCCGTTTCATTGGTCCCTATGCCGTCACTAAAGTTATCAGTCCAGTGGTTGTACGGCTCAGGTTGCCCCATTCCCTTAAGCGCGTCCACCCCGTTTTCCATGTCTCATGCATTAAGCCTGCGGTTCGCTCTCGTTCTCCCCCTCTCCCCCCCCTGCTGTTCTCGCTAACTCCCCCGTCTTTAGGGTTAAGAGGCTGCTTGACGTCCGACCCCGGGGTCGGGGCCATCAGTACCTTGTCGATTGGGAGGGATACGGTCCGGAGGAGAGAAGCTGGGTACCGGGAAGGGATGTGCTGGACCGCTCGCTCATCGAGGACTTCCTCCGCTCCCGTCAGTCTTCCTCGGGGGCGCCAGGGGGCGCCCGTCAGGGAGGGGGTACTGTCAGGAGTTTGGTTTGATTCCTTTTTTTGCCTTTCTCTTCTAATTGCTTTCACTCTCCCTCAGCTGTTCGCTATCTTAATCAGCGGTTGCGCTCTGCACAGTCTCTCACCTGTTCCTCCTTTGCCCTGATTACCTTGCTATTTAATTCTCATGCCCTTCTCTCGTCTTTGTCGGGTTATTGTTTGTTCACTCATGTCTGCAGTTTACGCCTTGTCGTTGTGTGCTCATCTAGTCCTGTATCACAGTGTGTGCGTGGCGAACGAGGATTTCACCCTGTTTGTTTCTGCCTTCAAGTCTGCGCTCCTGTACTGCCGTGACTGCCAAGTGGACTGTGTGATCGGCGTTTCCAGCGGGCACCCTCTGTCTGCAGGCTTCCTGTACCAGGCATTCCGCCTGTTTGATCTCTGGTTCCTTTGAGTTCTCCTTCTCCTGATCTGCGTCCGCCTTGCACGGCCGGTGACCGGCAGACAGCCTATTTTGTCCTTTTACTGACTGTTTAATAAATTACAAGAACCAGCATTCGCTTCTGGGTCCTTTCTGCATTGTGACACCGGAAGGATATTTCATGGAAAAAAACATTGGAGTGTATGTATTTATAGGCAGCCTGAGTCAGTGAACGGATGAGGGAAAAAACATCCCAAATATTTTCATGTAAGAGTGACTTTGATTTTTTTTTTTTTTTGATTGAAAACAAATGTGCAAAAATAGCCAGTCTGTGGTATGAAGAAGGTGGAGAATGAATAGATCCCAGATGGAAGGGAAGCTCTGACTTCCTGTCTTTGGGTGCAGGGCGGGATAATTGCAATGCAGAGACAGCGGGAGATAGAGGCTAAGGGTACTGTGGTCCTGTAATAGATATGCCAAGAAAAGACAGGTTAGAGAATGCAAAAATGTCTCAGTGACCTATCACCTCAGATAAGTCTGGAGAGCCAGTTATCTGTATTAACTCAAAACATGATGTTACGTGGGTTGTTAAAGGCAGCGAATGGAGAGTATTTATGGCTGAACAATGCAGTCACCACAGCAAAATGCTCCAGAGTTCAGGATGTTTGTTCAGCTTCTGTTTAAGCACAGCCACTTTGATTTATAGTATTGCATGTTTATTTATTATGTCCACTGGGATGAAGCTGGTTAGCACATTATTGGAAAGGTAACCAGCGTGAGTTTAGAGAGCAAACTTTCACCTTGCGCTAAACAATGTTCACCAACATCTGACATGGAATCCGTTATCAGCTATTGTGTTTCATGTTATAATGCTTGTCTCAGCACTGCAGACTGCGACTAATATGTGCATCCATATGCGGTTTCATCAGATATGAGCGCATACCAGTGTTTTTAACAAGTTAGCCTAAAAGGTTCACAAAACAGACTCAGTACTCGCTGATGAATTAGAGGCTCGAATCAGACTCAGTCCATGAATCGTTCAGAGCTGCTAATGAGTTCACAACTGACTCTATCACTGAACCTCAAGTCATTTTTCAGTTATGTACAATTTGATTGATGTGTACTTTAGGTCGATGAAACTAATTGTTCATATGACAACGTGGAAGTTAAAGTGTTAGTTCACCCAAAAATGAAAATTATCCCATGATTTATTTAATATAGCAAAGCGATGGGGTTTTGTAAGAAAAATATCCATATTTAAAACTTTATTTACTATAATAACTAGCTTTCGGCAGACAGCCGTACACATTGATTTGTGGCAGAAGAGCAAACTCTGACCCGACGAATGGCATAATGACGGACACGGAAGCACAGAGGATAGAGCAAAGCAAAACACCAGTCACGAATTAAATGTAAAACTAAAACGATCATTTTTAAAGAGAAATGTCTTAGGATTTCGATGTAAGTCAACTGGAAGCTAGTTATTTGAATGTATTAAGTTTTAAATATGGATATTGTTCATACAAAAATGCATCACTTCACTTCAGAAGGCCTTTATTAACACACTGGAGCCATATAGATTAGTTTGATTATGGATGGATGCATTTTTTTTTTGGCTTCAAAATGTGGCCCCCCATTCACAACCATTATAAACCTTGGCGGAGCAAGGATATTTTTAAATATATCTCCGATTGTGTTCGTCTTAAAGAAGATAGTCATATGCAGCTAGGATGGCTTGAGGGTAAATCATGGGATATTTTCATTTTTAGGAGAACGATCCCTTTAAGATACATGTTCACAACAGAGTTTTGCTGAAATAAGTTAATAAAGTTTTTTTTAATTGTTTAACGTGCAGCCTAAATGCAAGGTTGAATTGATGTGAAGTTAAACATTTTGGAAACATGATGAACAAAACATTTAGCTTTTTTTCTGCAAACAAGCTGATATAAACAAGATCAAAAATATTAAAATATGCTAAATAATGCTTCAATAACTGCATTTTTTTTTTTTGCTTTGATTTGTAAATATGTAAACCTCTAATAAATATGTTTCCTGTTTTGCTTTCTTTCTCTGTCTCCTTCCTATCCAGTGCGTGCACTGTTGATCATGGTCCACTGCTGAGTCAAGCTGTGGTGCACACACTGCAGAGAGGAGAGCAAGAGGGCTTCAACCAATTCTGTCTTCACATTTGTTTTGCACAAGGCTGGCCTTCAAACATGTCTGCAGAAGTGGAAACCAGCACACCCCCAGTCGAGCAGGCACCTTTTAAGACACCCTCCAAAAAAGAAAAGAAGAAGGGTATGTGACAGTGACACTTTGCACACCTCAGTATCTTGCTTTGTTAGTATACTGGCCAGACCTTGGGTGATTCAAACGGTTTCAAGCACAGCTATGCCAGTCATTGTTTGAAAGGCTGCTCTCGTTTTTCTTTTTACTTAATTGGTGGTTTCTCAGTAAAACGTATCTATTAGAGAATGCAATGGATTGTTATAAGAAAGAACAAAAACTAGACGTCTTTGCTGACCTACTTGTGTCTACTGGTACATCATTAGCGGAATAGTGAGTATCCAACTGAGATTTACTGCGAGTGTTTAGCTGTGTGTAATGTGAGTGCGAATTGCTCCCAGCGTCCACGTCTCCAGAGTACCTACAAAAACCAAGCTTGATCCTCAACAAACATGTAATGAACCTATTCTGAGGTAAAACTAAGCCCTCATAAGAGTTTTGTAACTTGAAAATACATCTATTGTACTTGCCACCTCTCCAGATGAAAAGGCAGTTTGTTTAGAGATTTGATCTCAGAATTTACATGAAGTTATGTGCTGGTTAAGAAAACCATTCTGAGATTACATCCATGATTTATGGCTCAGTCTGGTATCCAAAGAATTTGCCATATTGTTCTCGGACTGTACAGTTGGTATCAGACAAAAATGATTCAATAGTTATGTCTTAACCTAAATTCATCAGTTTATCAGTAAATGTGCGCTTTCTTTGGAAGGTTTCAGTAATTAATCTTTGTTGTGGAATGTTAAGCATGGGTGGGCTTTTATTAGTTTCATAAGATATTGCTTTAAGCCTTCTGGCTTAAATATCATTTTAATATATTTTGATTTGTTGTCTTCTTTATCTAAGGGCAGATGTGCAAGTTTAACTTATTTATTTAAATATATTACCTTTTCCTTTTCTCATCCACATTTCTTCAGTCTGTGGAGCACAATTCGAAACATTGTTCTTGTTTTCAATCTAATTACTTTTTGAATTACTTTTTGTGGGGGGCCGGGACCCAGTAGTCGCATTAATATTGTGTCATGATGTATATGACCCAGTGATTACAGCTAATAAAGAAGGTTCTTTCTGGTAAAATAAGGCACTGTTTCCTCTCAAGAAGACAGTTTGAGTTCATCAAGTTCCTTGACATGTCATGTAGCGCAGCGCAAAGTTGGCGAACAGCCACCTGCAGAAACCTAAAATCCTTCGTCCAGAGCTCCAGGGGCCTCTTTGACCCAATATTTCTCTGGATTTATTTTTCTAAGCTGGAACCTGGTGCACAGTGGTATTGTTTGTCTGGCCTAGCTCATTCATACCAACAGAGCACACTAGTGATGGATTCCATTACAGTCCTGTTGCTGTTTCCACAATACCTTCCAGCTGCGACGGCAAGACACTCTCCAACATGTCTATTTATGAGCCTTTTCCACAGGCATGAAAACAAGCAAGATGATTCCCACAGTCTCACGCGGAGGAGCCAGCAGTGATTTGGGCGATGAGGTGCATCTGGGGTTGAAGAAGGTCTTTCATAGTCATGTGTTGGACATAGAAACAAAAATATATTGCTGCAACATCACATTTCATCTTTCAGCCACATTGTTATTGCTGTTCATGTATAGGCCCATTTTTCTTTCTTGATTTGGCCTACCTTCATGATCAGGCTCATTTGTGAGCAAAAGGGCTTTTTCTAATTGTTCACTTCTTCACAAACACCACTCATGAGTTCTGTATGTATTTACTCCCAGACAGACAAAAATCACTTTTCATCTTGGTTAAGACCCTAATAGTTATAGGTAAGCGTATAAATGACTGTGCTGGCGTATTACAGTATTACAATTCTGGCCGATAGTGGTCAGCCAATAATTAATTTTATATAATGGCCAATATTTATAAATTAAAAATAAAAACACTTAAAACTCGTAGGGCCGGTTTCACAGTCAGGGCTTAGGCTAAGCCAGGATTAAGCCTTATTTCAGTTAGGGTTTTTAAGTAGCTTTTATAAACATACCCTAGACAAAAACATTACTGGTGTACATCTTGAGACAAAACAATGGCAGTGACACATTTTAAGATATGTCAGTGCAAGTTGCTTTCAATTAAAAAAGCTCAAACATGAATTTTAGTCTGAAACTAGCTTAAGCCTTCTCTATGAGACTGGGGGTATGATTCTCAAACTCATAGATAAAACATTTTACATGCTACAAGTGAATTTAGGCATCATAATATTATAATGTACAGTATGAAAAATAAAAATGGAAATATTTTTGAAATTTGATAAAGATTACATATAAAGTTAGCATGAAATTAAAATGACAATTCATGCGTGCATGTTTAATTTTTTTTTTTTTTGATGCGTCAGTACAGAAGAAAATATCTGACGCTTCTTCCATTTATTGCAACATTAACAACGTTATTATATCATTAGTGTTTTTAAAAACATAACTTTGAGTGAGAGTTAGATGCGACAAAGGCAATATAAATGTTAAATTGCTAATTAAAAATTAGTATGCACAATTAAATGTCAATGTATGTTTAAAAAAAATCTCAAAAATCAGCCAGAACTGTAGATCTTGTTTTAAAAATTGAATCTCAATCTATTAATATTTTGTTTATTTTGACCAATTAAAACCAGAACAAAAAGGTCTACACATGCCATTTTATGAAAACAGTAACTAAACCAAGCACTCATATTTATGGGTATTATACGTTCACGTTGGGAGGGGGTTGTAGAGCAGAAACCTCAAGCCTGTAGAGTCCCTGCATGGGATGAATGTCAATGTTGTCCCTCAGCTTGGCCACAGAAGGCATGAGGTCTGGGCCTCCGCCAGACTGTTCTCTCTCAGTCTCTTTTTGTTTCTCTGCGTCTGGTTCACTCCCTCTTTTTCCGCCTCTGCCATCTCAGCAGCTCCACTGGCCAAAAGAGGACATCGCCACATAGTCAGCTGAGCTCCGGTTTTGAAGTGAGACACAGGGCAGGCAGACAAAATAAATGTCAAAATGTCCAGAGAATCAAAAGTCATGAAGAATGAAAAATGATAGTGAGATACCATGGAAGACCCAATGAAGAGTTCACAGAGAAGAGATTAGTTGCTTCCAAGCAAGAAGGAGGATTGATACAAACTCTCAGTCTAGTAAATCATGCTTTGGGAGCAAACGATAAAACACCACGATCAGCATATTGTCAAAGATTTGTTTAGATTCACTGTGTTTTGGTTTGGTTCTATTCTGTTCCTCTCTGTCTGTGCCTGGTTCTTGTTTGTTTCCATGGTTTTTGATTACGTTGCACACCTGTTTATAGTTCTGTTGATTGGCCTCCTTGCTTTGTCTTGCATTAACATGCTATGTGTAGTGGTCTTTAGGTCTTTCGTTCTGCAATGTTTGCATGTGTAATCCACACATGCAAACATTGCAGAACGAAAGACCTAGAATAGTTTTTTTTTTTTTTTTTTTTTTGTGAAATACAAATATGGACTTAACTGCTGTGCATCCCTTGTTGCTAGAGCAGGGAGATCGCTCACCTCAGGATCACACGAGAGACTTTTTAGATCTGGTGCATCTCAGCCACTATCCAGGCCGCTTGCTCTGCTTATTTTTCCACAGCAGCCTCAGCAGGTGGTTCACGGAACACCTGCCCATGAATGGTCCTCGCAAGGATTTCGCAGCATTTCTAGAGTGGGTACTGTTGAAAAATGGATCGCGTTCACCATCTGCCCTGCTGAGGATGACATCACCAGTCTCACTCTGGACCCAGAGCCCAGCCAGCCACCTCTTACACCTGCATGGAGAACATGCCAGGATCCACAGCAGACACAAAGCACGAGCCTGCCGCGATGCCATCGCCAGAGCGGACGCCTGAGCCAATCATTGTCCCGGAGCCTAAGCCCAACAGAAAGTCAGACTTGGTGTGTGATCCAGCAACATTGCTCATCCCAGTCGATGTGCTTGTGGAATACGAGGGGATGAATTGGAGCCCCACCCATACTCCTGCTGCTGAGAGTGAGCTTTGCCTGGCCTCCTGCATCTCTGCTGGTCCCTCCCAGCTCCAAGTCTCCTGCATTTCCAAAGATCCCAACCAGCCTCCCTCTCCCAAAGACAGGCAGTCCTCCAGCCTTGTCTCCAATGGTCCCCTTCAGTTCCTTGGCTCCTCGTCTGTTTAGTCCACTCTACTGTGTGGATCTGCCTCAGGTCTTCTGGTCTCCGGCTCCCCCTTGGCAAATGGCTCCGCCTCGGGCCACCAAGACCATCACTCTACCTTGGCTGTTGACCAGTCAGCTCCACCTTGGCTCCTTGCCCCCTCTGCTCCACACAGGACTGTGGTCCTTACGGCTCCACCAGGCTCCCTCGTCCCTCCGACTCTACCTTGTTCAATCTCCAGGACCTGTCGCTCAGTCTCTGTGTCTCCTCGGCTCCATCTGGATCTTCAGCTCTCCTGGCTCCACCACTGGTGGTCGGATCATTGACTCCACCCTGGCTCCTCCTACCATCGGTTGCACTGTGGGCCTTCTTCCTGGCCATATTCTGGAACGTCAGCTATCTCGTCCCTCCAGCATCTCTTCCCTGTCTTCTCCCTCCGTGATCTCCACCGTGGTGTCTCCATCTGCTGGCTCCTCCCATTTGTTGTCTGTCTCTGACTTCTCGTCCTCCTCCAGAGGATGTTTTGGACTTTATTTAGTTATGGCGTGAGGGCACGCCTTCCGGGAGGGGGTGTTATGTGACAGAAATGTTTCATTTAGTTTCATTTTGGTTTGGTTTGTTCTGTGTTTGTTTCCATGGTTTCTGATTATGTTACACATCTGTCTATAGTTCTGTTGATTAGTCTCCTTATGTATTTAATCCCTTAGTTCTCCTCAGGGCTTTGTCTTGTGTTAACGTTGTGTTCCTATGTGTAGTGTTATATGGTTCCTGTTCATTTAAACTTAATTGATCGTTCGTTCTCTCTCTCTCTCTCTCTCTCTCTCTCTCTCTCTCTCTCTCTATCTCTCTCTCTGGTGGATTACACACAAACGTTACACATATCAGCAGCTCTCTGACGCACTTTGTCTTCATTTTAATCAGCCGCCTTCAGATCTTTTTGTGTCATTGAGTAATCGCCCACATTTTTGATGAGCGTCTGGGTAACTTGCTGACATTTCCAGTGATTGAGTAACATTCAGACTGAGATTCAGAGCTGAAATGCTGCTAGAGATAACTCTGTATCACAGACAGCTGGTACCATCAGTTCCTTCCGAATGGCATCAATCCCAGCGACACCCATAATTATGTCTCTGAATTGTTTCTCATTCCTCTAAGAATAAAGGATTTCGTAAATGATTCTGCACTGCACTATTCATTCCCATTTTAGAATGCTTTTGTTTTGAATGACAGCTGCATTTGTGATGAGCTGCATTTGCCGGCTGTAAACTGTAATCAGTTAATTATATGGGGCAGTATTTTAAAAAAAGGTTAAATGACAGAGGCTTGTCCTGCACTACAGAAAGGACACTTAATTAGTGGTTTCATGTATGAGTGAAGAACCTGCTTTTTCAGCTCTTTTCAAAATGATAAAACTAGCCAAGAAATCTAGGGTATTTTTTCAGGATTCTTTGAAGTTCAAAAGAACAAGGCTTATTTGAAAGAAAGTTTTTGTAACATTATAAATGTCTTTACTGTTGCTTTTGATCAATTTCATGCATCTTTTCTGAATAAAAGTATTAATTTATTAAACTGAGCCCAACATTTTGAATGGAAGACTGTATATGTACATATTAAAATGTATGTGCATATATTTTTTGAAAAAAAATTATTTTGATTATGTTGGTAATTACTGACCTTTGGTCATAAAAACATAACTATATAAGTCTTTATGTCTATATGTTGTCTCAATTTCTCCAAAAGCATTTGAGGTAATTGCAGTGTATAAGTTCATGGGAATCTGTGTCACAGCAGTGTATCTGTTTAACAAAGGATTAAATGATTTCTCCTTTGCAACACACTTTAAATGCAATACTTTTAATTCTCACAATATTTCATTGTATGTTTTAGATTAAAATCTCTCTCTTTATCTCCCTTTCTCAGCTGCAGCAAGCCCAGAGAAAACAGATGAGTTCCTCCTAGCCAGGTTCAAAGGTAATGGAGTTCGCTACAAAGCCAAGCTGATTGGTGTAGATGATGTCCCTGAAGCAAGAGGAGATAAAATGAGCCAAGACTCCATGATGAAACTGAAGGTCAGTGAAAGGTCAAGCTTGTTTGCTTTTTACTACAGTATGTCTTAAGTGACTTCTAGTAGCCTAAACTAATGGCAGAGACATAGGATAAGATGGATTTATTTGTATAAACTTTTCACAATAAATGTTGTTTCCCAGCTAACAGGGAACATTCTCAGAACAGAACATCTGTTTTTTTTTTTTAAATGTTCTCAAAATATTAGTACAAAAAATATGTATTTATATATCATTCATGGAACTTGTTAGTTTGATGTTCATCTATTTTTGAACCGTTGCTAATTTCAGAATGATTATAGAATGTTAAGAACATTAAAAAGTAACATTCTCATAATGTTTGCAAAATGACAAAATAGATTGTTCACTTAACTTTTTTTGCTTGGTTGTATGAATGTTTTTAAAACATTTGGTTTCAAAGATAATGTTTTTGTAACTTAAGGGAATAAAGGGAACCTTAGCAAAACGTGTTAGAATATATTTTTGTTATCTGTGTTTAAAGCTTTATAGAAAATAGTGCCTTAATATCTCCAGAGAGCAAACTGTGTCAACCCTTAGATTGTTAGATTTGAGGAGATACATCTCTGGAAGAAAGAGAATAATTGAGTCAACACAGCATTTTCCAGTATTTTTTACATAAATATTACTGGCATGAAGTAATTCTTATGGCTGTTTTGCTTCAGTATTTATGATATTAGAAGAGAGAGAAAAATCCCTGTTTCCTACACAACTTATTTAGGAGTCCAAATGGTTTGATAGACATTTATTTAGCAGGATACCGACTACATGCAAGAAGTCAAAATGATTTGTTTTTTATTCTCAGTAAACATTTATTTGTCTTTTTTTTCTGCAATAACAGGGCAAGGCAGTGGCAGCTCGCTCTCAGGGCAAACACAAGCAGAGAGTCTGGGTGAACATCTCTCTCGCAGGAATCACTGTTACTGATGAGAAAACAGGGGTCTGTCTTTCTTACTCTTTTATTTATACTGGCTAGAATAAACACTTCAACAGATGTCATTTGATACCCAATATACAGTATTCATTGTTACTTTGTTTTGATTTCTCCAGGCAACAATACTGGAGCATGCAGTAAATAAGATCTCCTTCATCGCACGGGATGTCACTGACAGCAGAGCATTTGGCTATGTGTGCGGTGCGGAGGGCCAGCACCAGTTCTTTGCCATTAAAACTGCACAGCAGGTCCAGTGAGATTTTATGGAGCAAAGCTCTTTCCTTCTTCACACGCTCATGCCTTAGGCACACACAGACAAACTTGTTCTCTCTTTATCTGTTACTCATTTCCCAGTAGTGCATTTTTCTAAAGGCATACCCACAAAAACACATTCCACCCTGCTCACAAACATTCACTCATAAACCTGCTGGAAAAAAATGCCTTTTAACACATTGTTTGTGTTTCTACTCAGGCAGAGCCTCTTGTCATTGACCTGAAGGATCTTTTCCAGTTAATCTTCAATATGAAGAAAAAAGAAGTTGAGGGTTCAAAGAAGGTGCGATATTTTTAGATGAATCTAGACTGTGTATGAGCCAGTGATACTTTAAATGTATCTCTTTAAAGGGATAGTTCACCCATAAATGAAAATTTGATATTTATCTGCTCACCCCCAGTGCATCCAAGATGTAGGTGACTTTGTTTCTTCAGTAGAACACAAATGATGATTTTTAACTCCAACTGTTGCGGTCTGTCAGCCGTATAATGTGGGACAATGGGAATTCCATCTATAAGAGTTAAAAAAACATGCACAGACAAATCCAAATTAAACCTCGTGGCGACACATTGATGTCCTAAGACACAAAACGATCGGTTTGTGCGAGAAACTGAACAGTATTTATATAATTTTTTACCTCTAAAACACCACTATGTCCAACTGCCTTGTACATCCGGTTAGTGAGGTCTGATTGAATCTGACAGCGGAAGTGATGTCTAACACTCATTGAAGCAAAGCGTGAGACATCACTTCCGTCATCAGAGCGCATTTTCTGACCTCACTAACTGGATGCTGAACACAGTTGGACATAGTGGTGTTTTAGAGATAAAAACATGATATAAATACTGTTTGGTTTCTCGCACAAACCGATCGTTTCGTGTCTTAGGACGTCAAAGTGTCGTCACCGCAGGGTTTAATTTGGATTTGTCTATGCATGTTTTTTTTTTCACTCTTATAGATGGGGTTACCATTGACATGCATTATACGACTGACAGACGGCAGCGGTTGGAGTTAAAAATCATCATTTGTGTTCTACTGAAGAAACAAAGTCACCTACATCTTGGATGCCCTGGGGGTGAGCAGATAAATATCAAATTTTCATTTATGGGTGAACTATCCCTTTAATAATGCAAGAAATGTATTTATTTCTAATCATATCTTGTTTTCTTTTCAGGATGAAAGTAATAAAGTGATGGAGGTAAGTACTGAGACATTAAATTGAACATCTGCTAAATTCATCTGCTAAAATCTGCTTTTTTTTTGCCTGTGGAACTTGTATCTCAATTTCTGTCAATCTTACCTCAACAGAATGGCAGTGAAGGCTCACACAATGACAGAAAAGTGAGTATGATTTACACTCACCAAATGGTTCTGATATTGCAACACAGCAGTGAAAGACTTTTGTTAGTGGCCTCTAAAGGCCAATTCACACTACACCGACAGACGGCAACAGATACTTTGTCGGTTTTTGTCGGCTCAATGTGTTAGCCCTGTCGGAGTCTGTTGGAGCTTGTTTTCTCTGACTGAACATGGTGAATCAGAATGTCTGAGAAGTGATGTGCTGTAGTCTGACTGTCGGCGTTGGTCTGCGTCTGTCTGTGCAGTGTGAATTGGCCATAACCTGTAGGCTCCTAGATATGCCAGTAGAGTTGTGTCTCTCTGGCCCAGCTCCTAAAGCCCCCTGCTGGGTTGCCTTCATGTTGTTGTTCACCATTTGCACACTGCACCTAAACTAGTCTCCTCAGGGGGTGAAAGCTAATGAAGTTAGCAGACAGGAAATAACTGAGATGCATCACATAGCAGCTCTGGACATTATCCCACCAATCCTTTCACTCACAGTCTTTGGAAAAAAACACAATTCTCCTCATTCTCTTCACTGCTCATTTCCTCCTATTCATCTGCCCTCAGCATGAATGGCTCTTGTCTTAGGTGTTTTGGTCACTCTGACTCGGTTTGGTGTCCATAATCTGGTCTGAATCTTGTTTTTCTTTTTCAACTCTGTTGCAGGGCATTGAACAGCTGGACTTGTTTGGAGACATGTCGACCCCACCTGACTTAAACTCTCCCTCGGTAAGACTGTCGGGCAAGAATGAGTCATGCATGTTGATGTATAAATATACACATTCAGACTGAATGTGAGACTTTTTCCCTCCAATTTTCCTTATTAATGGTTTGTATTGACGGTGACACTCTAATTTATTAACACAAGAAAGATACACTAAAATTATTAATGTTATTTCCCTGAAAATCTATTATACACCAGCTCATTTACCAGATGAAGGCAACATTATCCAAATGAGACATTACATTACTAGTGGCGTTTAGACTCTCATATCCTGCTATAGTCCTTGTTTAGTCTCTGGTGCTTGATTGACCTCAAATGAAGAAAATGTCGTCATGGGGAGTAGAAGGCCTGGGCTCTGGCCAACAAAAATAACAAGCTGTAAATACTCAACAAGGCTCAGTTGTTTGAGGAGATTTACAGCCACATGAGGCAGGTTTTTTCTCAGTATGATGAATTTGAATGCCTTTGAAAGTGTTAAAGGGTTAGTTCACCCAAAAATGAAATTTATGTCATTAAATACTCACCCTTAAGTTGTACCAAACCTGTGAGACCTTTGTTCAACTTCAGAACACAAATTAAGGGGGGTGGGGGGTTCTAATGCTATTTCATGCATTCTGACTTATGTACACGGTTAAAGAGTTGCATTCTCATGCTAAACATGGCCAAAGTTTCAAAACACGAGTTGTTCTCTTTGTGGGCTCTGCCCACAGCAGGTATGCCTTCAGGAGCTCTGCTTTTTTCGGAAAGACTTGGTACAGCTTATCTATCTTTTATAAATATGATAAAACTAAAGACTTTTCAGAGATATGTAGGATGCACTACTACTCTACAGGTACTCAAGATTAACATGAGATTGGTAGAAACTGTGTGTGTTACCTACCCTTTAAGATTTTTTTAATGAAATCTGAGAGGGTTTTTTTTATCCCCCATAGAAAGCAATGTAATTACCACATTCAAGGTCCAGAAAAGTAAAATAGTCGTTAAAATAGTCAACGTGTCTACAGTGGTTTAACGTTAATGTTGTGAAGCGACAAGAATACTTTTTGTGCGCAAAAGCAAAACAAAAATAACAACTTTATTCACCAATTTCTTCTCTTCCCTGTCTCCTGTGCAGAGAAGAAATTGTTGAATAAAGTTGTTATTTTTGTTTTGCTTTTGCGCACAAAGGGTCTCATTCATGAAACACGAGCAGAACGAATTTTTGTGTAAATCGTGTGTAAAGTGGTTCTGGCGTAAATTTTCGGATTCATTAAAATGTTCGTATTTTCCAAATGTTAGTTGGTACGAAAGAAATCTACACCTGCTCCCAGTCACGCGTAAATAGTGCGTTTAACATCCGAACGTTTTGCTCATTAATAAGGCTGCATTTTAATTCACCTTAATAAGGTACATATTTACAGCATTTTGTAAAAATATTATATATAGTAATCACATACGTTTTTTCTTTTTACTTTTGTTGTGAGAGCCAGTAATAAGCTGCGTTCACGTCACCTTGTATTTACCGCTATCTTGAAATGACGTTATATTCGGAGCTGTTCACGTCCTTTTGGTCCTTGGACTGGAAATTATGTGTTTCCATGGCACCACTATCAACGCCTAATAAATCAATCTACAGCGGTCAGGTGGTATAGTGGCCACATGTTACATGTGGGAGCTTTCAGAAAACTCCCAGCTTACAAACTGTAATTACGAACTCTACGAGGACGTGAACGCTTTTTACAAGCTAGAATCTTGTAACTACAGGAATTACGAGGCCGCGTGAACGCACCTATAGCATCTGCAAACGGAGCACTTAAATCAAATAATGAATTGCTTTCAATAGGGCTGGGCAAACTATGGAACTTGTTTCCTATAAAATGGCCAAAATCCTTCATTTGGTGTCATAATATGATGCCCATATATAGTTGTCAGTCGGATTTAATGGGCGGGATTTATGGTAATTGAGAATGAACGTGCACGCGCGTCCCATTTACGACTGATTGGAATTCATTAACACACACACACACATTTCACTATCACATCTGACGTTTACGAAGTATTTGTGAATCAGGAGGAGAGTTTTCGGGAAAGTCTGTTTACGCGCAAATCACTCACATATTTACTCGTACATTTACGAATGTTTCATGAATGAGACCCAAAATGTATTCTCGTCGCTTCACAACATTAAACCACTGTAGTCATGTTGACTATTTTACTTTTCTGGACCTTGAATGTGGTAATTACGTTGCTTTCTATGTGTGATAAACAACCTCTCAGATTTCATCAAAAATATCTCCGTTTGTTTTCTGAAGATGAAAGAAGGTCTTGCGGTTTTGGAAAAACATGAGGGTGAGTACTTAATGACAGAAATTAAATTTTTGGGTGAACTAAATACTTAAATAGGTTATATGTAAAATACATGAGTTTACACAAAAGGAATAAATCTTGCCCTATACGGTCTTTATATGTTCCTCTGTATATCCTCTGCTTTCTGTTCACGGTGAACTTTTTACAAGTGGTGTTGATGCAGATTTTGTTCTGTTCTTCTAACTAAACATTGCAATGACTGTGAGAGAATAAGTTCAGGTAATGTGTGCATATACTGTGAATTTTATTCATCCATTTGTAGCCATCCATTATTCAACCAGTGTTTTGTTGACAAAAGCATGGTATATTGGGGAAAAACACTTAAGTAGGGTTGCCAACTTCAGTAGAGGAGTATAAGGGAATGAAAATGACAAATTATTGAATCTTGTAAGATTTCACCATTATTAGCTAGTAGTAGCTGCCCTCCCTTCTTTCTTGATTCTTCTCTCACTATCAAATGTGTCTGTGTAGCAGTTTCCAATATCAGGGCTCTCATTTCACAACTCTCTAAGTTTCAGATTCGTCTTTTGCTATTTGTTCATGGCTATTCTGTAGTTTTATTCCCAAGTTTTTCTATTAAATTTTCTGCAGACAGAGTTATTACAACAATTATTACAACAATTACAAAATGAGACAAGGTGTCTGATAAAGAGAAGTACCAGCAACAGCAACATAGATCCCCACTAGACACACACACACACACACACAGTTAGGCCACCAGAAGAACCTCTTTAGTTTTTAACATTGGCACTTTTGGGGTTTGAGGTCATTAAGATTTTTTTTACGTAACAATACTTTTATTCAGCAAGGACACATTGAATTGATCAAAAGTTACAGTAGAGGCATTTAAAATGTTACAAAAGATTTCTATATCAAATAAATTGTTCTTTTGAACTTTCTATTTTTTTAAAAAAAAAATCTATCATTGTTTCCACAAAAATATTAAGCAGCACAACTTTTTTTCAACATTGATAATAAAAAGAAATATTTCTTGAGCATCAAATCAGAATATTAGAATGATTTCTGAAGGATCTGGGGTAGAGGATTGGACTAAAGATGCCGAAAAATCCGTTTATTTTATTATTTATTTATTAAATGCAGCCTTGAGACTTTTTTTCCTCTTCAAATCTTGCCAACCTCAAACTTTTGAACGGTTCTGTAAGATTGATTCAAATGCAAAAACATATATTGTTCTTATTTGTGTTGGTACAAGACACTAAAGACAGAAAAACAGAGCTTCCCTTAAAGACAGAACAATCCTGTATTATACGAGACGGTTGGCAGCCCTACATGCCTTATGTCATGAATGCCCATGTTTGACTACATAGCATCTATCTATGGAGCAAGTTTATTGTACTTCATGCATGACTTCATCTATATACCCCTCAAACATGCATTCATGTTTTATTGACATCAGCGTATTAATTATTCTTCTCCAAATCTTCCTATAGGAGTCTGAGGACATCCTGTTGATGGATCTGTCCACTGAGATAGACAGCAATCAGAACTGTGTTAAAGGAAACCCCTTCACCTCGTCTTCTGTCTCCAGAGCCCTATCCAGCCTCTCGCCTGAGAACTCCTTCTCTTCTCAGCTCAACTTCTTCCCCGCCCCTATCCATGACCCGTTCAGTGATGATCCATTTTCAAAAAGCAACGACCAATCAATCAGGGATGACCCTGCCACAGAAAACCACAGCCCTAATAACTTGTTCAATGGTGGCCCTAAGAATGGTGACTCTGACTACTTGGGCCAGCAATTTGACCAACTCTCCAACAGGACAGTCATCCAGGCTCTCAGTAATGGCCACTGGCCTTTAGATGGCAGAGCTGCAGAAGCCGCTAGCTGGACTCAGAATACTGTCCCAGTTCGAGAGCAGAATGGACATGGGAAAGTGACTCCTAATCCGTTTGTCGGAGATTCAGAGAAGATGCAGCCGGTGCAGAATGGAGTGAAGCATGAGAATGGAGGCATGGGAGAGCCAACTGTCAATCAAACCAAGGATTCGGTTATTATAAGCCCTCCACCACTCAATATGAAAGCAGGGAGGGGCAGGAGGAGTGTAAAGGTGAGGTTACATTAATGACTGTATTTTTTTTTTTAATGCTTTTTAAATTGATAATTAAATGGCCACTTTTCTTCTTATTGTTTTCTTATTTATATCTAACACCACTTCATGATCTGGTAATGTTGTTTGCCTCAATTTTTAATGCTTCAGTGACTTGTACTTGTAAGGTAAGGATTGATTTGCTAATGTCTTTTCCATCACATTAGGCTACATGTGAATGCACACACACACATCATATATATATGTATATGTATATATGTATGTATGTTCAACAAGGCTGCATTATTTGACCAAAAATACAGTAAAAACAGTAATATTGTGAAATAATTTTATAATTTAAAATGACTGTTTTCCTTTTTCATATATTTCAAATGTAATTTATTCCTGTGATGCATAGCTGAATTCAGTGATTTGCTGCTCAAGAAACATTTATTTTCAAGAAGCACAACTGTTTTCAACTTTGATAATAATACTTTTTGTGGAAACCAGGATACATTTTTCCCTAGGATTGTTTGATGAATATAAAGTTCAAAAGAACAGCATTTATTTAAAATAGAAATCTTTTGTAACATTATAAATGTCTTTATTGTAAATTCTGATCAATTGAATGTGTCCTTGCTGAATAAAAGTATTAATTTTTTTTTTTTAACTTACTGTATATAGTGTGTATATATAAAGTTTCCAAAGGTTCCTTTCTGGTGGTGTATAAATAATATTTATTTAAATTACAATTTATTATGCTTGTTTAATCCCTGTTATGTACTTTTTTTTTTAACTCAGACTGGTCCCATTGAGAACTGAATCTGTTTTATAACAATTTTTAATCTCTTTTATAGTCCCCTTCAAATGAAAAACTTGGGATGGATCTATTTGTTTCACCAAACCAATCAGAATCGCCACCTCCTCAACCTGAGAACGGCCCTGTCAACACTGTCAGTCTGTTCAGCAGGAGCCCTTCCTCCACTGACACACTCACAGTTCTTGGTAAGACACTCGAGACAATAAATAAATAAATAACTTGACATTTGTGAGCTTGCAATAAAATGCTTTTTCAAAATGTCAGTGATTCGTACTCAAATGAATGTTTGAGTCTGGAATGAGTGTTCTTCTGTTTATATATTCCTGTAGTTCAAACAGTTGAGTACGGTGCTAGCAATGCCGAAGGTCATGGGTTTGATTCCGAGTTTGATAAAATGCTGAATGCGGTTGAATGAAATTGAATAAAAGCTGACATCGTCATGGTCCAAAATGAGCAATTGGCAAATGCTGAATGCACAAAAAATGTTAAGGTTAATCAGTGTCAAGCAAACATTGGATCGGCTGTCATGTGGGTAGTGAAGTTCCAATCTCAAAACTTTTACGTGATGTTACCTTTAAACAGTATATTATAAAAAATAGAGCTTATAGAATTACATTTCATATACACTACCAGGGTTGGTAAGAATGTTTCTGGTGTTTTTGAAGTTTCTTATGCTCACCAAATTTGAAATGATTTGATCAAAATAAAGTAAAAACAGTAATATTTACAAATATATTTTTACAATTTAAAATAACAGTTTTTATTGGAGTATATTTTAAAGTGTAATTTATTCCTGCGATGACAAAACTGAAGTATTCAGTGTCACATGATCCTTCAGAAATCATTTTAATATGCTGATTTGGTGCTCAAGAAACATTTCTTATTATTATCAATGTTGAAAACAGTTGTTAATATTTTTGTGGAAACCGTAATGCATTTTTTCAGGATTCTTTGTTTCCTTTGAAGTTCAAAAGAACAGCATATATTTGATATAAAAATCTTTTGTAACATCATAAATGTATTTACTGTCACGTCATCAATTTAATGCATCCTTAAAAGAATTAATTTCTTTCAAACATTTGAAGGATAATAGTAGAATAATATTCACAAAAGGGGCAGCTGATATGGTGATTACTATTCTGTTTACCACAGTAATTACAAACTTAAAGTAAAAAATAGTTCTTTGTGTCAAAAGGATTGCATGGTCCATTTAATTATGGGACTATGAAGAACACTGAATAAGTGTGGCTTTTTATTATTTAACATTCTTTTTATTAAAGGTATAGTTCTCCCAAAAATATATTTTTTTAAAAATTAATTACTCACCCTCATGTTGTTTTAAACCTGTAAAACGTTTGTTCATCTTCGGAACACAACTGAAGATCTTTTTGATGAAATCTGAGAGCTTTCTGTTTCTCCATTGGATAAAAGCCTAAATTCAATCTGTTCATCATATAAAGTGATCATGTCTCTTCAGAAAATTTGGACTAACCGCTCAAAAGATCTTTTTGATGAAAGCTCTCAGATTTCATCAAAAAGATCTTCATTTGTGTACTGAATATGAATGAAAGTCTTCCAGGTTTGTAATGAAATGAGGACGAGTAAGTAATGACAGAATTTTCATTTTTTGGTGAATTAACCCTTTAACTCTATATCTTCTTTTAAGAAGGATTGTCTCTACAAGCTCCACCTGTAGTTTCTACTCCTGGAGCAGCTCTGTGGAATCAGCCCCACTCCTCCATCTTCCCCAGCACCACCAGTGCCTCTCAGCACTTCACTCAAGCTCCTATCTTCACCACTCCTCCTGGGCCTGCCTGGGGAACTACTTCTGGAGGTTTTGGAACCTCTACCCCAACCCAGCATCTTCCATCATGGACCACCTCCACCACCCCAGTATCCAACGGATCCAATGGATCCTGGACCCCTAATACAACCCTGGGGAACCCCTTTCAGACCAGCATATTTCCACCCAGTCTTGTGCCCGATGGACAGCAGAGCTCCAGTCCCCCTCCGCTGGTCCCACCTCGAGCAGTAGCCACCAATGAAGCTCCAAAGGTGGACAGTAATGCTTTTGTTGACCTGGATCCTCTAGGAGAAAAGGAAAAGAGAGATATCAAGGACATGTTTAAGGATTTCCAGATAGCTAAGCCACCAAATGTGCCAGCAAGGAAAGGTGAGCAGATATTGCTGTGTTTGTAATTAAAATCTCACCCGTTTTAATGATTAAATCAGAATTTCATTAACACCTTCTCTGCATCTGCTGTGAGTATGAGTCACTTATAATGTGCATTTGGGAACATATGCCAGCAGGATCACTTTATTACACATTCACATAGTTTTTGACATTTTTGTGGACATAAATGTTTAGCATTTCACCAGATTTATAATGGGAGCATTTATAAACCCATTGTCAACTAAACACAGAGGTCTTCCTGCAATTTTCTGACAAAATAAAAGCTTGAGGGTTAAGGACATAAATATTAGTATTGTACCTTGTAGTGTAAAATAAAAAAATAATTTAAAAATTAAATATTAAAAATATTTTATTTCTTTACCAGTTTACCTATATCATGTGACCATTAGCCAACATCAGAGAACCACAAACATGTGAATCTGTTGTTAAATTATTTAAATATTAACTTAAAATCTTAACATACTTCAAGTTAATATTTTGTGTCAAAGGGGTTTGGCTGAAAAAAAAAAAAGTAAGGGATTCTCTGTATTATATTATTGTAAACATCTTGACATGACAAATAATTTTTGTCACTGCAGAGCCATTGAAGATTGGAGGTCAGAACCCATTTGACAAATCCTTTGGAAAAGATCTGTTTGGCACGTCTGTACCTGCAACTGTACGTATATGTGCATTATGAAACATTTTATCCTACAACAAATTAAATGTTTGTTTTTTTCTTTTGAGAACCTCAAAAATATTTACATTTATTTTCTTCTTTACCTTTACAGAGTGCTCCTCCCATAAAGGCAGTGGGCTTAGATCCTTTCAGAGACCCATTTGGAAACCCATTTGCATGATAGCCGGCCACCTTGATGACTCCTTAGGGTCCAAGTATGGATCAAACAAAGATCATTGAACAAGAAATTATGCAAAAACAATTCCATCCCAGATGCTTCTTACAGCTTTATATTGTTTTGGTTGAGCTCATGGATACAGTTGTTTTTTTTGTTTGTTTTGTTTTTTTACAGAGCACCATTTTATGTAGCTTTCCCACTAAAGTGCATCCTGTTCAAGAGCAGGTCTCTTAGCTCTGATGTCACAGCCAATGTCTGACAGCCAAATGGAGTGTGTGCAACCCTCCTCCTTTCATAAACCAGAATTGGATCTGCATGGTGGACGTGGGCAGGCTGAAAATAAACCATCATCATCTAGTGCTGGTATCCTGTTAAAACATGAATTTCAGTGCAGTTTGTCTCTGAACAACATGGTGAGAGTGGTTTTGTTTTGTGTACTAAAAGCACTCAAAAGCAATTTTGCCATTTTTGCACCAGTAGACAAGGCCTCTGCCTTGTTTCTTCACTTTTTTCTTCATTGCAGTATTATTTTGACTTTATATGTTTACTTTTCCACATTTATCAAACGCTTTAGGGCATGATTGGTCACTAATTTTGACAAACGTTTTCATGAACTGGCATACAAACTGAACAAGATCCCAGATTTTTATAAAATCCAATCCTGGATTATATTACATCATGCCCAAACACAAGCCAACATGATGGACAGCTGAGAGACAATGTATATAATATCTGTAGGGATGCTTTGATATGATAACTGTGCAATCAACATCTGATGATCTGCTCTGTACTAATCACATGATACATACTGTACTGACCTGTTCATTATAAGAGAGCAACTGACTCTAATCAACCTGTATTTGAACTGAATCCCTTGTGAGACATTATTTTCTTTGATCTGTATCCAGTGTATTCTGTTATTTGTGAGGTTGTGAGCTTGCTGCATTCACTAATATATACAGTATGTACTGTTATCAGGTTAAAAGTTCTCTGTTTTTGTTTTGATTTGACATTGTATTGAACAAGTAATCTTTAATTGTGACCACTGGCATGTTGTCAATGGTACTGCAACTATAAACACATTCAAAAATAATGTCTATCCATAGTGTTGGAGGATGTTGCCTGTATGAATTTTAGGCGATACTTATTAAGCACATTGTTTTGCGTGAAACATGATCATCCAGAATGTTTCAGGTAATACTTGATATAAGTATATTGATGTGTCTGTCTAAACGATGACATTTTACTACACTGCTCTTTATTTTAATGTTTTCCTTTTTGATAGATGAGGATATAATCGTTTTCACCAGACAAATTAAGTGGGCAAACATGAAATTGCAAGGCTTAACAGTGTAACGGATATGCACTCATCTCAGTGGATTCATGATTTTTTTTTTTTTTAAGGAATGCGTGTATTATACTGTATGTTGAAGCCTTGTCAGAATGAACTTTGTGAATTGTATCTGTGTGTACATATATAAATATCTGCTCTGTTATGCACTATGCCATCTCTACCTTGGATGTTATCAAACTAAGGTGTTTAAAAATGTAGTCTCGCTGCAATAAACTGGAATTTTAGTTAGTGGGAATAGATTCAGAATTGTCCTATTTATCTTTTGCAAAGTTTGTATTCAAGTCTGGAAGACCAGTTAGGTCTACTTCACATTAAAGTGATGACTGACTGATCTGAGTCTCACATGTCTCATATATTCATATTTGAGGAGTCTAATGGTTTATATATTCTCTGAATAGGATCAGCAGACACAGTTTTATAAATGCAAACATGAAGTATGTCCATTAATGTCAAGAAATACTTGAAATAAAGGTGGTAATTAACATTAAATAGTATATACTAGCACTACCATGATTAACAAACACAAGCATGTAGCCACATGAAAAAATACTAAAGTAATTTCTAGTAAATACTATAGTGTTTTTGAACCATACTATGGTAAATTGTAGTTTATTACTGTATATATTATAGTATTTACAACACTTTATTAATGAATGCTAAAGCATACTGTATTCATTATAGTGAACTGATAAACTGTAATAAATACTGTAGTATACTTTAGTTTTTACTACAGTAAAGTACTGTAGTGTAATATACCCTATAGTTATAGAAAACGTACACTTATTGGGTAAAGTAATTTGCTTATATTATATTACTGCTTATATTACGATATTTACAGAACTTTCTCTGTAAATATCGGGTCATTCACTTCACCCTCCGTGCCTATCCATTGCGGTGTTCCGCAGGGATCCATTTTTGGCCCTCTTTTATTCTCCCTCTACATGCTTCCTTTAAGTTCAATATTCCAGAAATATAACATAAATTATCACTGTTATGCTGATGACCTCCAACTATATCTTCCAATCAAACAAGGAAATGACTTTTCATTGGATCATCTCTTCTCATGCCTCAGTGAAGTCAAGTCCTGGATGACAAATAACGCACTGAAACTGAATGAAAATAAAACCGAAGTGCTTCGACTGGGTCCTGCTGCTACCAACAACTCTATTAAAACACAGTTAGGTTCTTTAAGTAACAACCTGCACAATTATGCAAAAAATCTTGGTGTCTATTTTGACCCTCTTTTCCAATTTGACAAGCACATAAATGCAGTCGTAAAAAGTAACTTTTTTCAACTTAGATCCATAGCAAAAGTGAAACAGTTTCTTTCTAGGAAAGACCTTGAAATTGTGATCCATGCACTAATTTTTTTCTCGATTGGACTATTGCAACTCTCTTTATGTTGGCCTACCTCAGTCTACACTGTCTCGGTTACAGATGGTTAAAAACTCGGCAGCCAGATTGCTGACAGGAACTAAAAAAGAGGGACCATATCTCCCCTGTCCTTGCCTCATTGCGCTACCTATAAAATATAGAGTCGACTTTAAAATCCTTTTTGCAAACAAATCATTGCACAACTTGCCTCCGGATTGCTCTGGAAGCTCTGGAACAGTCTACCTTTGGGTATCAGGGCCTCTCCTTCACTGGATGTTTTTAAAACCAGTTTAAAGACTTATTTTTACCTTTTAGCTTCCGAGTGATGCTGTATATATATATATATATATATATATATATATATATATATATATATATATATATATATATATATATATATATATATATATATGTTATTTTTATATTTTGGTGTTCCATTTTATGTATATAGAATTTGTTTGATTGATTTTGATACTTGACGTTTATTTCTCTTTTATCTTCTCCCCCCCACCCCCTCCTTTTCTATTTTAACTTCTGATTTACAGTAAAGCACTTTGGATCAACTGTAGTTGTGTTAAATTTGTGCTATATAAATAAAATTTGACTTGATTTCACTATAGTTGTTACCACAGCAACTATAGAATTACCACAACACATCAATTCAAGTACTTTACTATAGTATGGTTCAAAAACACTGTATTATTTATTATACATTACTATAAATATATATATATATATATATATATATATATATATATATATATATATATATATATATATATATATATATATATATATTATAATTATTATTATTATTTTTTTTTTCATGTGCGCAGCTTATTTGCATTTCATTCATAGATTTTTTTCCCATAATGTGCACATATCACTAACTGAGGAAGTAGTAAGAGTAGTATGCTAGTCCAAACAGCCATTCAAGACAAGACAATGCTGGTATGATTATCTTTTGAAAAAATAAGGTTAAGTATAGAGTAAGAAAGAAACACTGTAACGTGCTTTAGATGTTGCAGCATTTTTAATTTCATAGCATTGCATATGCTCAACGACGTGCCTTCAGTCAGTGTTGCTCCACGTGTGAACTCAGTCACAGCTGACTTTCTGAAGCTGCTGGGTATTGTAGTTTTTAGCGAGAGAAACGAGGCGATGAGAGTGACGGTAAAACTACAAAGACCCACAATGCCTTTCGCTGAACGAGTAGAGGTCTCGAGCGGCGTGGTTTTTCACACCGGCCGGTGAGCAAGGAAAGTTACTGCAGGGGAACCATGCGACCGGCAGACACGACATTTTACCACTTTAACCGCGGCAGTCACACTGACAGGGTTACACTGTGATTTGAACTGAAGTAAGGCGTGTTGCTTTTCTGTTGTCATTACACATTTGCAGTTTTATCGCACGTAATTCAGCTTCTACATTTCTGTCAGCAGTGCAATGGCAAATGAGTGTGGACTGTATAAAACAAGGTGTGGACACTGAGGCATGCGGGAATCTCGAGTATCTGTGTGTCCAATCTAGATTTATAACAATTCAGAGATGCCCCTTTTATATTTTTAGTCTCAACCACTGTTGGGGTTCACAATTCACTCTGTGAGCAAAATACATAAGCCCACTGGTTAGAAATATTAACATAATAATGCATTAATAAAGTACTGTCCATTATATAATTCTCAACTTAGCAGCTACGCGAGAGATGACCATCATGATATTGATGAGATCAGTCAGTCTTGACCGCATGATAAAGTTGTAATCATGTAAGGTTTGTCCTGCAGTGACTGAGTGCAACTTTAACTCAGTCACGTGACGCCTCATCCTTATATGGACGTGTATGTATGACATGCAACCGTATACATGACTTGATCTTACCACAGTTACCTGACGAGGATGCGAAGAGCAAGAATTAGTATTAAGCCTAATGTCAGGCCTGGGGCTCGAAGTGTGGCGCCCGCAGCAGAGGACAAGAGCTCCCAAAAGTCCACAGCTGTTGACGACACCCAACAAACACCGTCACCTCCAAAGTCTCAGCTGGACGTGAGAGAGTCTGCTGTGGCGACAGGAGATGGAAATGTTCCCGGCTCTCCCTCTGAGAAAGCATCACTTAACACGTAAGCACACCCCTGAAAGCATCGCCAGAATTTACAAAATTGCTACAATCATTGCTTCCCTGTTGGAAAAAACAGCTGGTTAGGTATTTTTTGAAGATGGTTTGAGCTGGTTTATGCTGGTCCTAAGCTGGTCCTGGCACTTGACCATCTTAAACCAGCTCATGACTAGCTAAGGACCAGCATAAACCAGCTTCCATGCTTCAAAACAGGGTTATAAAAAAATCATTTATATATATATAATATATATATATATATATATATATATATATATATGTCAAACCAAAATTTATTCAGACACCTTGAACATTTCATTCATTAATACAGTTTATTCACTATAGTTTAAAATGGTAATAAAATATGACAAGATCTCATATTTAAACTGTCTTTAAAAAAAAAATCTTAATTATGTCAGATAACACTTAAGCAAAACATGGTCAGGTCAAAGTGTCTGAATAATTTTTGGTTCCAAATTTTTATCAATTTTACTGGTAGTCCACTGCACTGTATGAATAATTTTTGGGTATAATATGTCACAGATTACTTTATTTTGCTATCCCCACTATTTTGCACCCAGTGGTAAAAATATATATACACACACTATATATATAATATATATATATATATTATATAATTATATAATTATGGGGTGAATTTGCACAATGACAAATTACCTTCTACCTGCAAACGGTGTAAACATCAAATTGAACATTTATGATTATACATAACTACCATTCAAAAGTAACAATATTATTACTTGAGTTTATTTCTGCCTGCTTAAACTCTTGATGTGCTGCTACTGTTATGTGTAGTGATTAAAACCACTGATATGTGTAGTGAATATTAAAGGCTTTTATTTAATTGCTTTAAACAAGTGTTGCCATTTTGTTACATTTTTGTTAAGCTGCTCTAAAGGCACTTTAGCTTAATAATACCTGTACAGAATCCAGAATGATTTCTATGTACTGACTTTTCTAGCACAGATATTGTGCTGTCTGATATTAGTGTTTTTATTGTCGAGTAAGTCCCTTAGTTTCTGTTGGTTTGAAATAAAATTTAAAAATTAAATGCACAAATTTTAAACAATTAAATGAAAAATGTAAATGTTGCCTTGGTTACAAACTGAAATAAATTAAGTTTAACTTGAATTAAAATTGCTAAAACTAAACTGAAATAAAAATAAATTTTAGCTAAATAGAAACACAAAAACACATAATAAATACCATGAGATTATATAGTACAAAATTACAAATCTTGTTCTGTTAATATGTTTTATCCTTATTCTTCTGTTCTGGTTCTTTCTTCATGGTTTCATCATACTCCTTGACTCATCTTTGTATTTTTCTTATCATAATCTAGATTTATCTTGCTGTGTTTTTAACTGTTGCTTTGGTGTTGCATATGAATGTGAACTTTGAGATTTCAGATAATATTTTTTAGCTAGCTACTTTGAAGGAAAAAACTGTCAGACAAGCACAAGAATGTAAATATGTGAGATGGAAGAGGTATTTTTGCCTCTTCTGTAATGTCTTATTTCTGACTTAACTTAACTGCCTAAAGTACACTAAATGACAGTTAAATTGCAGGTATGCTTGAGTCTGACGTGATCAAACCTGTCGAGATTCAAAAGCTTCTCAAATAGAGTTTTTTTTTCAAATAGGTTTTTTTTTCTGTTCATTGACAGTAATGATGGACCGCCATCTAGTGGCAGCACTCCTGCAATTACAGCACTTCAGAGGAGGAGCAGATTCTCTGTCACACCAAACCTGGCCAGACCCAAAGTCCGTCCTGCTCCTCCTTCATCTCCTGGAAAGACTGCTTTCCTTCTGTCAGGGCCATCCAAGACATCATCCCCTGTCCCGTCAGCCAAGTCCTTTCCTCAGTCCCCTGTCCCAGTTGCTATCAGCAGAGACAATTCTCAAAACTCTACATTATCAGATGCCACTACAGAAGCCAACTGCCCTCCATCCTCACCATGTCTTCCTTCCATCTCTGGCTGCCCAGAAACTCCAACATCTACACTGTCTCAACAAGAGCCCCACCAAACACCCCAAAAAATCCCAAACGAGGATTCTGGGCCCAAAGAAGGAGCCACTCCAGCTTCATGCACACTCTCACCGTATGTGAAGCTGTCACGTTTTGATGGACCAGACTCTCCCCTCAGGAACAAAATGTCCTTAGTCCAGCAGCAGGTCTTGAGAGCCCTCAAATTGAAAGAACTGATGAAACTGGAGAGAAGGAAACAAAGAATGGTAAATTCAATAATAAATCAATTAAACACATTTGGACCAGAGAAATGCCACATTTAAACTTTTCACAACAGTTAGAAAATAAAAAAATCCATCAAAAACTCAACAAATTTCCATGAAGCAAGTACAATTCAAAATATTAAAGTCTTATATGCTTTTAATCTTAGATTTTTTTTGTTTTTGACATTTCAAAGGAGAAGTGTAAACTGCGTAAGCGAAATCATTGCATTGAGCTGGATCGTGACAAAATGTCCTTAGCTGACTTCATATATTACCTGCCAGAATCAAATCCTATGAAGTAAGTTTACCCTAAGATAATACATCAAATTTTTTATATTTAACAATTTTTTTTTTTTTTGCTTTCTTTCTGCTTGTATGCCATGTATGATCAGGATACCATAGATATTATAATGCTAAAACATGTGGGCATGAAGGATATTGATATTATTGTACGTGTTTAACGCCTTGTATGTCATTGGTTGTCTCTTCATTACATGAACAGATCCTCCCTTTCGACAGAGGAGACTCAAACAAAGACCACAGCTCCTCCGTCTCCCATGTAAGTGAAATGAAACCTGTATTGTATTTTTTATTTTTTTTTGTGGCAGTATTTACTAAATATTTAGTTTTAATGTGCATGTTTTGATTAATGTCTTTCAAGATAATGTCAGTTTTGTGTCTCAGTGTGCAGAAAAATATGGCAGAAGAAGAGGAGGACAATGATGATGCTGATGACGCTATGCTGGTTCCCAAAGTCAGGGTGGCAGAGGATGGCTCACTGATTTTAGATGAAGAAAGGTACGGTAGTCTAAAAGAATCAGTAAAATCCAGTGCTTAGTAAGGGAAACCAGTAACACTTTATTGTAGTGTCTTGGTTACACATTACATGTACTTGCTGTAGAGTTAACAGTAAATTATGCATAATTACACATAGAGCTAGGTATTGACACAATTTTCACGATTCGATTCGATTACTATTCACATGCTTTTGATCCGAAATCGATTATTTTGGATCTAGTATATCAGTTAAAGTACATGGCAAATTTTCAAACTAATGCTGTAAGCTACACATGGGAGTCATTTGGTACTACTATGATAATATTAAAGGTTAAATTAACTTATTTATATACAAACACTTAAATTACACTCAATGTTTTTATTGTAAATAAAGTTTAGAATTACATAATCATATTTCTACTCCAATTAGTTTTTTTTTAAATATAAACATTTAAATCACGGCTGTCATAACTGATTTTTTCAAATATGCATTAAATATAGAAGAACATTAAAAATTATAATGAAAATGTAAAGATGCATAGCTATATTTATCAGAATGTTGCTTTCTAGAGTACATTTTTCTAGCTGACTAATGAGTTTATGGTCACTGAATATAGTTTTTCTGAGGTAAATGTGACGTTACGTGACATTGTTTACAAGCTGTTTTATTGATGTCTTTCCGAGGCTGAAACACTGATTGAGCGATGCGTTTACACGAGACATGGTACGGATTTTGGTTATTTGTACTGTATCTTTTAACATACCTTCAGATGTTTATTCATGTTTATTTTGCGCTGTAACTGGTATTAAAGCGGAGGAGAGGATGTTCACATGCGCTCCGTTCTGCCGCTTCTCTTTAACTGAGGTGCTAAAGCGATCTGTCACGCCACATTAAACAGCGCCAAAACGGTATTTATTTTTGAATCTCATAAGATCATTTGAAATCAGAGACTTTGCTTCATATCAAAAGTAACAAAGCATAAAGATTATTGCGATTTATTGGATGGGAGGCACTACATATTCTGCTCATTCATCAACTGAAAACAGACTAGACTAATCGATTCTTTGGATTTAAGAATCAACATTGGTTCATAAAAATGTTTTTTATTTTTTTACCCAGCCCTAATTACACACAACCTTAAACCAAGTACTGTCCCTAACCTTATAGTAAGTACATGTTTTTAATTGATATTACAGTACTTAGTACTAAAATTTATAACTACACTTTAATAAAGACACCTTAAAATAAAGTGTAATCAGGAAACAATTCACAACAGCATTAATTTTGGATTGATTGATGTTAGTTTTTTTGTTGAAAGTGGAATTGCTTGCTTTTATTTCCCATTCTGCTTCTCAGATGTATGGTCCAGGCAGTTCTTATTAATAGAAACACTTTCACTTTACACGTTCATTGCATATTTAAACATATATAATGCATAATTGTCAGTAATTACTGATTGATTACAACGTTGTGTTCAGTTTGACAGTGCGTGTTCAGAGGACGTCTGATACAGTTGTTGAGAATGCCCATCCACTGTTTGAGCGAGGCTCTACTACAACATACGCAAGTTTCAGGAAAAATAACTATGTGAAGTGCTGGTCTGTCAGAGGTATGAATACTAAATGTTACATCTGTTGGCTTATGATTTTGTAGGAACATAAAATTTGATGTTTGCTCATGTCAAGCATAAAAGTAGGTTGAATGTTAATTGATCAATACTTTATTGGTGCATTCGGTTATGTCAAGAAACCCGTCATGAGCATCTTAAAATTTTAATTTTAATGTGTGTGTGTGTTTCAGAGACAGATATGTTCTATTTAGCCATCAGTATGGTGGGAACAGACTTCTCCATGATTGCTCAGCTGTTGACTCACCGTTCCAGAGCAGAAATTAAGGTACCGGCCTTAGTACAGACATAACCCTGAGTATAAATGTGATGCCTTAGGTTTGATTTAAACTGGGTCTTAGAGAATTTATCTTTTTGGGTATTTTTTGTCTTTCTCTTTTTTTGTTAGCGGAAATTTAGGAAGGAGGAGAGAGCGAATGCATGGCGAGTGGATAATGCATTCAGTGAGTCTTTTGTACTTTTTACTCAAATACATCCAGAAATCTGTCTGTCTGTCTAGTGTTGTTAAGAATTTACTGTACAATCCTTGGTCTGACATTTATTTAGGAAACAAGCGGCCATATGATGGGGAGTTTTTCAGTTTCCTGCTGAAGAGGATCTTGGCTAAAGACAAACAAAAAGGCACATCTGTAAAACTGGTTGTGAAATCCAGTAAAGCAAAGAAAGGCAAAGGTAATATGCTCAAATGTGGTGGCCTCAGATCTTTGGATCCCACTGTAGTGTGTGTGTGTGTGTGTGTGTCACATTGTTTAATTTTTATTTTTATTTTTTATTTATTTACTCTAAACCCCTTCTCTTCACCCAGGTGGTAAAAAAGCCAAACAGCTTGAGGTTGAAGACTCCATTAATGATGATGATGATGAATTGTGCAGTGTGGACAGTGTCTGTTTTGATTTAGAAAAGGAGAATGAGGACAGCTGTAATGTGAATGAAGCTGATGTGCCGTCAAGCACAAGCAAGAAGCGTAAACGCACAAAAGACACTAAGCCAAATGTTTTGTCATGTGAGAAAACATGCAAACCGAGGAAGAAAAACAAGACACTGAAAAAAGGTTTCACAATAAGTGTTTATTACAAAATGTTTAATGTGATTCCACATAATTGCAATTTAGATTTGTCCATGTTGTCATTTGTAGTGCAGTATGGTCCAAATCTCACACAGTGTCTAAAAATATGCAACTGAATGACAGTTCATTCTGTTTATCATTTCAGGCAAATGCTCAGTTGAAGGTGAAGATGGTGACCTTGTGTGTGTGGACAATGACTTAGTGGAGGGAAGCACTGTGAACGCAGACAATGAAGATCAGTCATGTGTGCCTGTATCAAAAAAGAAACACAAACAATCAAAAAAGTGTGACCGGGAGGGGCAGGAAGAAAAAACAGATGCTGAAGGAAAATGCCTGAAAAAGAGGAACAAAAAGAAACTTAAAGGTTTTTGTTTGATATATTTACTTTATTGAGCTTACGACCCCCTGAAATCAGAATGAGAGTCAATGTGTGGTAGCTGTGAAACCATCTATATTTTGCAGGACTACTAAAAACATTCCAGTCTTCAGAGTCACATGGTCCTTCAGATATTCTAATTTGCTGAGAAGAAACATTTTTCATTATTATCAATGTTTAAAACAGTTGTTGTACTTAGTATTTTTGTGGGAACCATGATACTTTTTTCAAGATTCTTTGATCAATAGAAAGTTCGAAAGAACAACATTTGCTTGAAATGGAAATGTTGTAATATTCATTTTAAATGTATTTTGTGACTAATTTAATGCATCCTTACTGAATAAAAGTATTAATTACTTTCCAAAAAATGTTACCCTATATTACCCTAACCTTTAGAACTTGATTATACATATATAAAAATATACTCTGCTAACTTGACAGTACGAAATGAAGAACCTACTGATGGAGAAAGTGGTGCAGTGAATGAGAAGCTCAATGAGGTGTCTCCCGTCCAAACTAAAAAACGTAAAAGCTCCAAAGAGTGTGCGAAGGAAGAAGAAACCACAAAAAGAAAACGGAAGAGTAAAAAGAGCAAAATGTCAATGGAAGGTTAAGGATTTTTTTCTCTCCATGTTAAAGTACACACTAAAAATTGACATTTGCTTTGTAAAATTCATCTGATTTTTATGTTCTACACAGAGTGTACTGGATCTGAGCTGGGTGCTGATGATAGTAAAGTCTCAACAGCAGCCCCCGATGCTGAAGAGGATCAAGGGTATGCAAAATTATCTTCCCAAGATCACAGTATGGGATTTTCTTTCAGCAGTCCTCTAATTACAAATCTTCATCAATTGCCTCATAATGTGTCAGGGAGAAGCTCAGTCTAGGGAGCACCGCTCAGGAGCAGATTTCACAAAGCTCTTCCAAACATTCAAAGAGGCCTTTGCCCAATTTGGCAAAAAGAAAAGCCAAAAAGTGTTCTGAGCCAAAAGCAACAGAAGAGATTGAAGACACGGTTGAAGAATCTCAAGATGAAAGCTGCAAAGAAGCTGAGAATGCGGTATGTTTTCACATTTTCAAGTTTGTTTCCACACCTGCTAGTCTTTTTTTCACAAAAGGCACATAGTGGTTTGTTTAACACTGTATATTCACCTTATTTTTCATGTAAGAGTGTCATACCCATTTGTAAATTTAATGTGTCTGGATTCTGGTGTCATTTGCTTCTAGTTATTTTTAGTCGTACAAAACGGCTTATGTTGCTTGACATTGCAAACTGGTATTTCTCACTATATAATTTTAAAGTATTGTCTAAATTAACACGCTGGTCTTACTGACTTTACTTACTAGTTTTACTATTTACAACGCTTTGTTATTCTCGTTATTTCCCTATAGCGGCTAATGAATCGGAAGTCTTGGACTTTCACAGAAAACGGCTTACTTCCACATTGAAAAATAAGGTGGCTAGGACAACCCAGGATAAAACAAAGTTTTAAAGGGGTAGTCACAAAAAAAAAAAAAAAATCTCATTTACTCACTTTCATGTCATTCCAAACCTGTATGACGTTAATTTTTCTGTAAAACCCAAAGGAAGATATTTTTAAGAATCTTGGCATACAGTAATTTACCGTTGACTTCATTTATATGGACAAAAAACACTGAGATGTTCTCCCCATGTCAGCATGGGTTTCCTCCGGTTTCTCCCAAAGTCCAAAGACATGCAGGTTAGGTGGATTGGATATGCTAAATCGGACGTAGGAGTATGTGTGAGTGTGTCTCAGCAATGGGGTTGCATGAGTTAGTGCACTCTCAATGCTGGGTTGAAGGGCAAGGGCAAGAAGGGCACCTGGCATAAAAACCTGTGCCAAATTCAATGTGTGGATAATTCTGCTATGGGACCCTTAACGGGAGATGGATTTATTTACCACACAGAAACTTTATGCACACAGAACAGTATGAAACTGCTGTTGCATCTACCAAACAAACCAAATTTAAACATTAAACAAACTCCACTCTGCCAAAAAAATCAAGTGTAAAATCAATACACCAGGGACCCACTTTATATAATGTGGCATTAACTACCAAGTACTTAAATTTAAATTAATCAGTTGATACAATGCACTTATTGTGTACATGCATGTTTTTACATTGTACTTATATTTAAAATACCTGCATGTAATTACATCTGTAATTAATTTCTGTAATTACATTTATAGTTACACTATTGACCAATCCCTTACACCTTAACCCACCCTTAAACCTACCCATACTGTACCACTAAACCTGACCCTAAATTTACCCATATCCCACTTCAATAGCAGAAAAAGTCTTTTGCAATACAATATGAACACAATAAGTACATTGTACTTATTTTTTGATGTAAGTACATAGTAGTTAAGGCCACCTAATATAAAGTGGGATCAACACCAGTAAATGTTAGTAAGCACAAGTTCTATTCTGTAGTGATCACTGGAATTCATCATTAATGGGGATAATCCTGAAATATTATTCATTATTTGATTCTTATAGTTCAGCATCTGTCTTGCTGAGGAACCGCTCCAGAAAGAACAAGTAGCTGTTCTTGAGAGAACTCCTCCAAGGTAAATGGTTCATTCTTTCAGCACTTCACTTGTTACACAGTGATCTCTTGAATTACTGCTTATTAAAAATAATAACCTTATAATATCACAGGCTTAAAGATTCACACAGCTCATCTGAAAGCCAAGACAAGCCACAGTCCTCTCGGAGCCCACTTCATTCTCCTGGATGCCAGACGAGAGCGGAGAAGGTCAAGCGCAATCTGACTGCTTCAGATGATTGTAATGAAGTCTCGACAGCAGGCCTCTGTGCTGAAGAGAATCAAGGGTATGCTAAATTATTTCACAAGATTGGAGTATGGGGTTTTTCTTTCACCAGTCCGCTAATTAGAAATCTTAAAGGGGTCATGAACTGCGTCGTTTTATTGTTTTATAGTGTTTCCTGGGGTGCACTTATAATGTTAGTATGCTTTTTACATCAAAAATTGTCATAATTTATAAATAAAAGGCATTTTTCCTACCCCTCTGGTTTGAACGCTCTGTTTTAAGGGGCGTGTCTGCTGTGAGACTTCAGTGTAAACGGCCACTGCTGTGATTGGCTGACTTCTTTCCATTTGAAATTACTCTTTTAGCACGTTTTTACTATTACAGCTCTCAAGGTTAACTAATTGTGAAAAGTGTTGCATTACATTTAGATCTATGGCACTATATTTAGATTGTGGCATGAAAGGTTGCAGTGATGAACATTGTAGCCAATCACAGACATGTTGAGCACATGAAAGCAGTGATCTCGTCATTGCAGCTCAATTTCTGCACACTAACGAATGCTTTCATCTTCACTAACAGTGCAAAAGTGATATAACTAAGAGATTTGTTGAATAAAAACGGTAATTTTGCATTTGTCAGTCACTGATAAACTCAGTTGATCATCTTCTACAGAGGCGGTGCTTGCTGCCCTTTGACATAGATCCCCACTTTGAAAATCCTGTCGTTTGCTGGGTCTAGTGTTAATAAAAGCTTTTATTGGACTAACAAGGAAGAACTTAGAGGATATTCTTATAGTATGATGACCTCTTATATGTCAAAACTCAAGGAAAATTTGATTTCTCAGTTCATCACCCCTTTAATCAATTTACCAGGGAGACGGGCAGTCTAGAGAGCACAGCTCAGGAGGAAATTTCACAAAGCTCTTCCAAACATTCTCCTAGACGTCAGAGGAGAGCGGAAAAGGTCATGCACAATCTGACTGCTTCAGAAGGGGAAAGGATGGACCAGTGTCAGACTGGGTCAGATGCTTCACCAGAGGACATGAGCAGAACTGCCATGCCTTATCAAGTGGTCATCCAAGACTGTAAAGTGATGGAGGCTGATCAATGCATGGAGCAGGTAAAACTCTTATTGCGTTTTCCATGCATTTACATGAGAGTGCCAGTAATCATGTTGAGTGCATTTTTGCTCATAACATGTTGGCCTTTTTGTGTTCTGTAATGCTTTGAAACCTCAGAGCATAATGTTTATACCGGTGATCTTTATATGTATGGATCTATGATTATCTGGTGCATTGTACTTTAAGAAAAAATCAAAGAGGTTCTTGTTATACAGTACTTTGTTGTGGAATATTATTATTATTATTATTTTTTTTTTTAATAAAATCTCAAAATATCATGTTATGTTCAAGTTTTGAACATAAACAGACCAATAGAAAGACTTAACTACTTATTTTATATAATAAACCTCTGTACAGATGAGACAAATGTTTTTGTTTGTTTGTTTAGGGTCTTAATTTGCCTCATTTAGAGTTTTTGACTTCATCTGGTGTAAAAGGTAAGTTTACTTTCATATTGTTTTTGTAATAAGACCAATTAAACAAACTGAGCACTTACTGTGTGTATCGTAGAATTTTGTACTCATTTGCTTATTACAATTTAAAATAACCTTTTTTTATATTAATATATTTTGAAATGTAATTTATTCCTGTGATTCGTCAGTGTCACATGATCCTTCAGAAATCATTCTAATATGCTGATTTGCTGCTCAAGAAACATTTATTATTATTATTATTATTATTATTATTATTATTATTATTATTATTATTATTTATTATCAGTGTTAAAAACAGTTGTTCTGTTTGGAAACTGAAACAATTTTTTTTTTTTTTTCAGAAATGTTTGATATAAATTTCAAAAGAACAGCATTTATTTAAATCTTTGTAACTGTAACACTTTATTTTACAATGTCTTTGTTAGACATGTTACATGAAGTTACTATAGTGATAACTGTAAATTATGCAAAATTACATGCAACTAACCCTAAACCAAATCTAATCCTATATTAAGTACATGTAGTTACTTAATCTTACTCTGTACTTAAATGTATAATTACACTGTAACAAGGACAACTTAAAATAAATTGTAACCTTTGTAACATTATAATACTTGCTGATTAAAAGTGTTAATTTCTTGAAAATGTGTTAAGTTTCTAAAAAACTTACTGAACCCAAACTTTTGAACTGTAGTGTATTTGAATACAAATGGATGTTATTGCCAAGAGTCATTTTCTGGGCTCTTTATCTAATCTCAAACACAGATCTTCACATGACCTCTTTTGTTGGGGAGCAACACATAACGGTTGAAACGAGTGTAATGCTTCTTTTAATTTGCCCTCAAGGTCAGACATTACTGAAAAGACCAGTTGTGTTAGTGTCTCAAGAAGAAGTGCAGCACTACCTACGGATCCAAGCACAAACTGCTGCAGAGGAATCAACAGCCTCGAGAGGCGATCATGTCAGTACTGGAGGAGTTTATTGTGTGTGTGTGATCTGTTATTGTAATCTGAAGATGTGATGGACAAGCCAAACACACACAGTATCTGACCTTTCTCTACTTTATTGTCTTTTTTTGTAGGTCCAGGACAGTGCATTTACAGTAGATGATCTTCCTTCCTTAGCATCAGTTGGTAGGATTAAAAGCATTATGGCTTTTTGTTACATTCAGTTGTTTTCTTTCTTTCTTTCTTTCTTTCTCTTTCTTTCTTTCTTTCTTTCTTTCTTTCTTTCTTTCTTTCTTTCTTTCTTTCTTTCTTTCTTTCTTTCTTTCTTTCTTTCTTTCTTTCTTTCTTTCTTTCTTTCTTTCTTTCTTTCTTTCTTTCTTTCTTTCTTTCTTTCTTTCTTTCTTTCTTTCTTTCTTTCTTTCTTTCTTTCTTTCTTTCTTTCTTTCTTTCTTTCTTTCTTTCTTTCTTTCTTTCTTTCTTTCTTTCTTTCTTTCTTTCTTTCTTTCTTTCTTTCTTTCTTTCTTTCTTTCTTTCTTTCTTTCTCTCTTTCTCTCTTTCTTTCTTTCTTTCTTTCTTTCTTTCTTTCTTTCTTTCTTTCTTTCTTTCTTTCTTTCTTTCTAATTTACATATTGACCTCTGCCACTTCTTTAAATAAGCAACTTCTCCAAGACCTTGTAAGATGGAGGACCAGGAGATTTCATCTTTCCTTGAGAAGCCTCAGGTTCCTGACACCACACCATCAGATAAAGGTGCAACATGTTTTAGACATCAAAACCATTAATTAAGTGCTAAATTTGGTTTTCAGCTAAAAAAAAAAAAGTACAAACAAATTATCTTTACAGATATGACTGAAAGAAGAACAGAGCTTGAAAAGTCTTCATCTCAAATTAATGGTCAAGAGGAACATGATTCAGAGCTTAGTGAGTCTGTCACAGACACTATGATTGAGGAACCTCAGACAGAGGTGAAGAGGATTGTCCCAGTCAGGTGTGCGCTGGCAGTTAAAATTAATAGATAATTCCAGTTGACAGAGGGTTAGTCTAGAATGTCTTTTAAAATGTCTTTACTTTATGGTGTCATCTGTACAGCTGTTCCTCTGATGGATCCTCAGTTTGTACTCCAGACAGTGTTGCTCCAGAGAAACACAGTCAGGTTGCTAAACCCACATCCAACCTAGAGTGGGCATCTCAGGTCATGATCAGCCCTCAGCAGACCTCAGAGCTTAATGAAGGTGATATTTATGTTGTTCAGTTTGAGAATGTTCCTTTAAACGTCACTTGTTATTGCCAATGATTAAGACAGCTTGTGGTATATGAGGTGGATTTGCAGAAACATAAACAGGATGAGAATCTCATGTCTCCTATCCTGTTACTTGGCCCAACAGAAACTTCAGCTTCAACCCCAGATGTTTCTGTGGACAGCACTGGTAAAGGAAACGAAGAACAAATTGGTGGGTTTTAAACTTAAATTGTTTTTATGTTATATGCTTATGTTGTTGTTTTTTTTCTATTAAGTATTTATGTCTTTATTAAGCTTGATTTAATTTTGACAGTGTAGATGCTTATTCTTTACAAAAATATTTAGTCCACGTTTAAACTAACATAACGTTGAAACATAAAATTGACTAGGAACCCGCCATCATGGTTGCACACAAACAATTCTGTTCATGTGATCATTTCATTCCTTTCTCATAGACCCAGTTCTTGATGTTTCATCAGCACCATTTGAAGCACACAGTCCAGTTTCATCTTTTTATGATCCGGCCACTGAACATACAAGCAACATGTGTGATATGGATACGTATGTACAGTTAGTTTGTAGTTTTTTGAGCAGCTTTAATTGACGATTTAAATGACAGATAATATACTGTTTAAATGTTTCTTTAGGATGCTGCTTAGTGAGTCTGCAGCTGAAAACGTTCAAATACCAGATGAGCAGGATTCTGAAAAGCAAGATGGCACAGAAGAGCAGTCAGAAGCTCCTGAGGTAAAGCATCCTGACAAACTTTACGCTTTGTGTATTCTGTGTTTGCTGAATGAAAGAAACTCCTTTTATTTTTTGTTTTCTGGTAGGATTGCATTGCCTCTTTAGATGGAGATGCAAAATCTGAAATATCAGGTTCAGCTGGAGTGGAAACGGGAGAAAATGGTAATGGTGACATGAATACATGAGCCAGAGAAATTAAAATACACTGTATAATATAAATATTTCTAAAATATTGTAAATGTTCTATGCAGTCATTGCCATTCAAAGTTTGGGGTCAATATTTTTAATGTTCTTTTATGTTCACCCTTTTATTCATGCATTATACAAATACATAAGACAAAAAAAAAAATTATAAAAGAAAGATATTTAGATATTTTATTAAGATATAATTAGTTCAAATGGTAACTGATTTCAGTTCACAGTATTGTTCACACATTTACTAATACATTATTAAAATCAAAATTTGTATTTGTTAACATTACTTAATGTACTGTGAACTTTCATGAACAAACATGAATGGTTGTATTTTTATTACCTAACATTAACAAAGATTAATAAATGCTCTAACAAATGTATTGCTCATTGTTAATACATTAACTATTGTTAATGAATGGTGTTACTGTTCAAATGAAATAAGATTCTATATTAAAATGAATATGAGGGACATAAAAGGAAAAGATTTAAAAAAACAGTGCAATGTGATTGGTGCAGTGCAGAAACAGTGCTCAATCAGGAAATGCACAGTTAAACAGATATGTCTTTTTAACTGGACCTAAAAGTAGCTACAAAAGCGGGCACATCTGACATCTTCTGGAAGCTGGTTCCAGCTGTAAGTGGCATAATAGCTAAATTCCATCTCACCCTGTTTTGAATTTACCCTTGGTGTTAATTGGCTTGATCCTTCCGATCTGAGAGCTCTATTTGGTTTGTATTCTACCAACATATCTGCCATGTGTTTTGGTCTGAGACCATTATGGGGTTTGTATACAATTTAAAATCTTACTGACCCCGAAACTTTCACATTTTTTTTCCTTCTCTCTCCATGTCAAAGGTGACCAATCAGAGGAGGAGCCCACCTTTATTTTGACTCTATATGAGATTCCAACCTCTCAGCTGTTCCTTGAGGCTGACTGTGGCCAGCAGGACATGTCCCCTTATGAATTGCAGCCAGCACAAGTCCAGCCACCCTCACTGTTTACATGCAGTTCACAGTCTCTTTCCTTTACATTAGAGGCTTCCAGGTACATTTCCCCTTCCAGTCCAGATTTAATTCAACTTTTTTCTCAGTGAAGTAATAGTCCTTAATCTTCCATTCCTTTCATCCTTGATGACCTTGTTTTGTAGTGCATCTCTGCACGTGGAGTCAGAAGAGACCAAACAATGTAAAAGTGTTTCTCACAAGGTGCTAGACGATTCCCTGGTTCCTCATTCTAAGGATACAGCAGAAGATGCCAGTACAAAATTGACATCCTCACAGGACAGCAGTCGTGATGATGTTAACTTTTTAATTAGTCCACCTGAGATGCTCTCCTGTAATTCTGCCATGGTATGATTCAGTACTCCCTTTTGTTATCATAATTTATAGAGTGATTATATTTTGTAGCAAGTTTTGAAAATTAAAGTTTTCCCTTTTGGTAAAAGCCAACAGATGTTCCAAATTTGGATGAGATCCCGACAAAATCTCCAGAAACTAAAGCTCCCACTCAAAGGAGAAGTAGGAAATTAACTTGCATTCAGCTTTTATTTATCATGTCAGTTATTATTAAAATAGTATGTTCAAGTAGACAAGTAGGTAATGTCCTCTCTGATTTTTCCATCAAGGTAAGATAAAGGTCAAGCTAAAGCCATGTGTGAAGGTTGGGCCTTCAAAAAATGTCCAGCATGACTGTGCATCCAGTCAGAATCCGCTAACATCCCGAGCTGAGATTGAGTCCAACCAGGAAACAGTTAGCTCTAAAATTCACTTAAGCCATGAAGACAATGAGCAGGGAGCCCATCCTAGACATGATGGTGCCATTGTGCCAGGCTCTGAAGATATGAGAGATGAGAGTCCGGTGAAGTGCGAAAGTCCTCTCAGAACAGGTCTCCAGATGGATGAGGATTCGGTTGTTGACCCTCCAGTGAGTCCAAGGCTGCTCTCTGTTGAAGCAGACAATTCACGCAGTGTTTTGCTGTATTATAGTTTAAGATAAATCAGTCATTCACGTGTTTCCTCACAGGTGCACAGGGTGTTGGCTGATGCCATTGTACTCTCCTCAGGAGAAATGAAAGATATTTTTAATAAAGAGAAGGAAAGCCCTCATAATACTGAGCTCCAAAAACTTCCAGAGAGTGTGAGATCTCCGTCTCCAGTAAATGACCAAGTAAGTGGTTTTCTGTTTTTACTTAGACAATTTCAATCCTTTTTCTCCAGCAACCTTTCACAATTAGCAAACAACCACGATCCAATAAATTCCTGATCCAGACCTACACCCCCCACCCCACCCACACACACACACACATTTCCAAGAAGCCATTTTGCATGGATATACATCAAAATAAGGGGAAAACAGATTATTGCAATTTCTGTTTCATGCCATCTTTAAAAGTTTAAAGTTAATGTTCTAGCACATCACATGAGTTTAGTACTTCTGTCCACAGAAGGAAAAAATGGCAGATATTTCTAAAAAGCTGGATACTTGCAGAGAGGCATCAAGTGTGACATCATCAGTTTCTCAAGAGACGACTGTGCCTTTACAAAGGAGAGGTAAGGATATTATTTTCCATTCATTGGGCCTTTTTAACCTTTAATAAGATTACCAAAAAATGATTGATATGGGGAAAAAAAAATAAACATACCAAACTGAAGTTAATGTAATTATACATTTTTATAATTATACAGTTTTATAATTATATTTATGCATTTAATTTCATTTACATTTTATTTGTATCTTGTATGTTATCTTTTCAAGGCAGGTTGCAAGTGAAGCCTAAAATCCCCCAAAAAACATCTACTAAAGATGATATCTCAAGACAGGAGCAAACTGACATTGGGTGTAATGAACCAGCCACAACTCAAATAATTTCACCAGCACCTTTGATTAAGGAAGAATCCGTTAAAGTAGAACAGAGATCTGAGCGAGAAGATTTCTCTGATATTCCAAAGGAGGAGTTAGACACAGATGACACTGAAGAAGTCATGAAGACAAAGCAGCAGACACAATTCACCTCTGTGAAAATGTCAGCATGGTAAGACATGTCTATCTTTATAAATGTCCTTGAATCTGTGAACAGTCCTTAACTCAGTTTTGTTTTAACACTCTATTATCACAGCGTTGAATCATCATCTGTGGAACTGAAATTAGAGGGTGGGCAGGAGGACGTGTCACACGTAGTGTTGTCTGATATATTGGTGCCGGTTTCTAATAAAATGGAAGTTAATGTTAATATGGAGAGTGTAAGTCCTGTCCAAAGCAGTCTACAGATGGGTGAAGAGAGCCAGCAGGTCTGCATTACAGAGGCAGACCAGGAGACACATTCACATGAGGGTGTTTCACACATGCTGCTGACTGATATATTCATACCCATCTGTGAGGACATGCAAGATAATCTGAGCAAGGAATGGGTGACAACTGGAAAGAGAAGCCCTCATGAAGCAGAAAGATCTCAGGTTAGTTATCTGAATGAAATTGAGTTATTGGTATTTGTGAATACTGGGTATTTAAAGGTGCACTATGTAATATTTTCTGTCTGCTAGAGGTTGCTAGAGGCCTAATCAAAACAAAGGCGTAGCTTGATGACGCCAAGCTTGAGCGAGGAAACTTGGGACATGTGGTCTTCACATCATAGCCGGTGGAAATAATCGGGGTAGGACTCGGGAAGTAATCATGTTCATGGATGCGATTATTAACGTTACTGTAGTATGAAGCAGAGCAGGACCGAGTGTTGTGGGGGCTGAACGAGGCCACTGAAGCGACTGCGCAACACACACTGCAAGCGGCTGAACTTTTATTATGCCACAGTCTCCAGTGCCGTTTCCGCTTTTCCGGTCATGAGTATGAGGTAACACAGCGCTGTGTGTTGAAAATGTTATAACGTTACTCTGAGCGTTCGCTTGGTGGCTGCTGCGAGACACTTGTTGTATACTGCAGAAAGACAGATCGATTTTAGAATATCATATTAAAGGTGCAATATGTAATATTTTTGCAGTAAAATATCCAAAAACCACTAGGCCAGTGTTATATATTTTGTTCACTTGAGTACTTACAATATCCCAAATCTTTCCAACTATTTGTAAATTGTGAGAAAAATTGGCTCCGGGACGTGTGAGTCGCCGCCTGTCAATTGCGTCATACCCACGTTACCCTCAGTTTCCGGTTTTATTTTGTAGAAACCATGGAAATACCAAAGACGCTTTAAAATATTACACGTTTTAATAAACAAGGGAACATCTGTTTTGATATATTTATAGACAGAAAACAAATTATTGTTATATAGCTCTACACGTTTAGTCTTATTGCTTAAATCTAATTTTCTTTATTTTTTTTTTTTTTTTTTTTTTTTTTTTTTTTTTTTGGCGATTACCATGCTTTACCATGCCTCAGAGAAAAACACTATTTTCTAACATAGCATAATCAGATGCAGCTTTACTTTTATTAACAGTAATACAGAATTTTCTCCATCATACAATGCGTTTTAAAATTAATTGCATGCCATTTATCAACACAAGCCATCCAATATTTAATATGATATTTTAAAATCGATCAGCTTACTGCAGTGTGCAACAAGTGTCTCGCAGCAGCCGCCGAGTGAACGCACAGAGGAATGTTATAACATTTTCAACACACTCAAATGTATCTAATATGATAAACAGAGCTGCATTACCGCATAGTCATGACCGGAAAAGCAGAAGCGGCGCCGGCGACTGTGGCATCATCTTTTGTTTTGAATAGGCCTCCAGTGACCTCTAGTGGACAAAATTGTTACATGTTGTACCTTTTTAAAGGTGCCCTAGAACTTTTTTTAAAAAGATATAATATAAGATATAATGTAATATAAGTCTAAGGTGTCCCCTGAATATGTCTGTGAAGTTTCAGCTCAAAATACCCTATAGATTTTTTTTAGTTCATTTTTTTAACTGCCTATTTCGGGGCATAATTAGAAATGAGCCGATTCAGGGTGTGTGGCCCTTTAAATCTGGTGCTCCACGCCCCAAGAGCTCGCGTTTGCCTTAAACAACATAAAAAAAGTTCAAACAGCTAATATAACCCTCAAAATGGATCTTTAGAAAGTGTTCATCATGCAGCATGTCTAGTGTGTTGATTCAGCTGTGCACAGATCCAGACGTTCTGCCCTTGTCTAATGCCTTTCATAATGTTGGGAACATGGGTTGGCAAATGCAAATATTGGGGGCGTACACCCCGACTGTTACGTAACAGTCGGTGTTATGTTGAGATTCGCCTGTTCTTCAGAGGTCTTTTAAACAAATGAGATTTATATAAGAAGGAGGAAACAATGGAGTTTGAGACTCACTGTATGTCATTTCCATGTACTGAACTCTTGTTATTTAACTATTTAACTATAATCTAGGGCACCTTTAAATGCTGGATGGCTTGTGTTGATAAATGGCATGCAATTGATTTTAAAACCTATTGTATGATGGCTACTTCACAAAATAGTGTTTTTCTGTGAGGCATGGTAAAGCATGGTACTCACAAAAAATCAAGAAAATTAGAAAACAATAAGAGCGTGTTGAGCTATATAACAACAATTAGTTTTCTGTCCATAAATGTAACCAAACAGATGTTCCCATGTCTATTAAAACATGTAATATATTAAAGCATCTTTGGTGTTTCCATGGTTTCTACAAAATAAAACTGGAAACTGAGGGTAACACGGTTATGACGCAATTGACAGGCGACTCGCACATCCCGGAGCCTTGGTTAAAATTGCAATTTTCTCACAATTTACAAATAGTTGGAATCATTTGGGATATTGTAAGTACTCAAGTGAACAAAATATATAACACTGGCCTAGTAGTTTTTGGATATTTTACTGCAAAATTCTTACATATTGCACCTTTAATTGTACATTCTCGTTTCCACCTACTTTACATTTACAAAAATTATCTTAATCTTCAGTAACACTAATCACATTGTTAAATAAAATCCTTAACCAAACTGGCCATAATTGTAATGTCCCTGATTAATATTTGATGACTTCTTCTATTTGAAATCTATACTACAGATGAGAGAGGATCCAGATAACATAGACCTGTTATGTGCAGTGTCACAAACATCAAATGTGGGACCATCAGTATCACCCAGAAGGAAAAGACCCACTCAGGAGAAAGGTGGTGAAAAACTTTTAAAATAATGTATCTCTTCTTGACACACTGCTTAGTTTCTGTAACAATGTGATGATTTTTCTGCTTTTAAGGCAAGTTATTGTTAAAGATGACATTTCCCAAAAGGAAGGCTGGAGATTCCACTAAGAGTAGCGAGCAATCACAAACTGTGCCTCTGTCAACCTTAATGTCAAAACAAGAGGTTGAAGCTACTCTAAATGCCCCAGAAACTGAATGCATCTCAGAACTCAAAGTGGAGTCAACACAATGTAGTTTTGAGACTTTCACGTGGTATGAGTGGCTTAATTCTCTGATCTGATCTGAAATGCACTGAAATTTTGATAAAAATTACACTACTGATGGTTTGATCATTCTGTCATAGTTCTGACTTGCTGCCCGTTGGCTCAGAAGACCATGAGGTGGCGTGTGGGGGGATTTCTCACATGGTGCTCTCTGATGTTTTGGTGCCTGTATTGGACGAGAATACAGAGAACATTCTTCATAAAGAGGCCTTAACAGTTGGACTTCAAGAAGATGCAGTCAAAGTATGTTCATGTGTTTTGACAGGTCATTGGTCGAGTACTTTTTATCCTAATAAAAATTTCAGGAAAAATGTTATTTACTGGGCATCTATCTAACTGTCACAGGTTGAGAAGTCATCAGATGTTGAGAGACGAGCAAATACTGAAACAGATAAGCCAACTGCAAGTCAGTCTGTGTCTGTGGAATGGAAAACACCTTGTAGGAGAGGTAAGAATGTACATTGAGTAAAAATAAAAATATAGTGCAAAATATAATTTTAAATAATGAGGAACATATCTTACTCCCCTGAAATAGCAGTTAAAGGGTTAGTTCACCCAAAAATTAAATTTCTGTCATTAATTACTCACCCTCGTGTCATTCCAAACCCGTAAGACCTTTGTTCATCTTCACAAACACACATTAAGATATTTTTGATGAAATCCGAGAGTTTTTTTTTTCCTCCAATAGAAAGCAACATAATTATCACATTCAAGGTCCAGAAAAGTAGTAAAGACAGTGTTAAAATAGTCAATGTGACTACATTGGTTCAAACTTAATGTTATGATGTGACAAGAATACTTTTTGTGTGCAAAAACAAAACAAAAATTACGACTTTATTCAACAATTTCTTTGCTTCCCTGTCATTATCCAGTTTATGTTGTATAGAAAGTGTGGCGCTTCTGGTTTCTACGTCAGAAAGCCAACTAAGTACTGCCAGGCTTCTGCGTCAGCCTCACACGCATGCATCGTGGTGCTCACATGAACAGCACTGGCCAATACTGAACCCGCATTCTGATGTAGAACCCAGAAGTGCTGCACTGTCTATACAACATAAACACCGTACAATACAATACAATAATGAAAGGGTAGAGAAGAAATTGTTGAATAAAGTTATTTTTGTATATAGCTATATAGTCACTTTGATTTATTTTAACAATGTTTACTACTTTTCTGGGCCTTAAATGTGGTACTTGCGCTGCTTTCTATGGGAGAACTCACAGATTTCATCAAAAATATCTTAATTTGTGTTCCGAAGATGAACGAAGGTCTTGGTGTGGAACATCATGAGTAAGTAATTAATGACAGAAATTTCATTTTGGGGTGAACTAACCCTAAAAAAAAATTAATTAATTAATATTTTTTGCCTTTTCAATGGGAGAGACAGATCCAGAAAAAAAACAAGTCCACCATGATTTTGTTTAATCTGAATTCTTTTTTAGTCAAAGTTAACAGTGTCTATCAACATTTGATCAGATAATTTTGATGGATTTGCTTCTAATTTCATGCTTGGATCCATCCCTCAAGGCACACTGCGTCCAAAGCCTAAATTATCAAAAAAGAGAGATGATCCTTCAGAAAGCAACCTCTGTCAGCCCGGCTCTACACGGACCTCTTCAGCTACACTTCAGCAGTCCCTGGACCCTCATGCAGAGGAATGGTCCCTCAAAAGCAATATGCTGCCCATGGACTCAGATGAGATTGAGAACTGGTGTGAAGGAGTTTCCCACATGTTGCTGTCAGATGCATTTGTGCCTGTTTCTGAAGAAATTGAAGAGAACAGCACAGACCTAAAAGTGTTTGTCTCAAGCAGTTCTCGTGAGGATGAGGAACATGCTCTTAGTCAGCCAAAGAGTGAGGAGATGCCCTCTGAGATTTCAGATGAAGTATGCCATTTTAAGAAGCTTTTAAAAAGTTCATAGTAAATGATTTTGTGTGGGTAAATTTCATGAAAATAATAAATATATATATATAAATTTTTTTTTTTTTTTTTTTTCATTTTTATGTTGTGAGGAAGATTTTAGATACAATATAGACATTATATACCTTATGTATTTTATGGTACTGCCTTTATTCAAAATAATTTATTTTAATAATTTAAAAAATGTATCCATTTCAAACACCTTATATTTGAGGAATAAAAGGGTCCTAAGAGTAGAATTACATTTTCTTCATGCAAAAAAAAAAAGTATTCATTTAAAGTTTGGAGTGAAATGTGACCTGGACAGGTTGTTTTGAGATTCCCCTATATCAACCTTTTAAACGAGGCGCAGATGATAATGCAAACATCTGTTTTATAGGTACATCAGTTAGACACCATTTCTGACATGCCAAAGACTGAGGAGTCAAATAAGAGTCTGCCGGCATCACGAGCAAAAAAATCACCAGCGAGAAGTCAGTCATTCTTCATCATACACAATATTATTTTTCTTTGTTCTCATTATACTTTGAACTACTAATATTTTTCTCCCAAATTAATCACATTTTCTCTGTCAAACAGGTACATTTCAGATGACACTAAGATCGCCTGAAAGACGCCTTCAAGATCAAGCCAATGTGCTAAAGACACCCCGAGCTGCCCCAACAACACCCCAGCGAGCTCAGACATCAAAAGTGGAGTCCATGGGAACCCCAACAAAGCAACACACAGGAGAGATCTCAGATGTGTGTAGGGTACAGCTCGAGAGGTTATCTGTAGAGGAAATCTGCTCTGCCCACAGTGTCCTGCAACCAAAGCATCACAGCACACCTGTCACTGTGAAAACCACCTCCAAAGGGTAAGAATGCTTTCCATTCCATGCCAGTGACGGTATCTTTTATCATCATTTTCAAATTGTTGAAATAAACTTCAACACTGTTCACAGTAAAAAAACAACTACTCAGTTGCATAGTTAAATTGCATAAAAATGTGTTTTTACTCTTAGGAATGTGATGCTCAAGGCATCTCTGGCTTTGCATGGAAGCAGAAGCCCTGGTTTAGAATTGCATGCTGATGAGGAGCCACCCCTGTTGCCCGGATACTCACCAAAGGTTGTCCTTCATCGTATACCAATAACTGATGTGAATACTTCCACATCTACCTCATCCCCAGCTAGAGTGTCCACCGCGGCCTCCAGACAACCGGCAGACCATCAGGTATGTGCTGTGTATTATGTACATTACTAAGCCTTTTATTCTTTTTCATTAATATTACATCCTCTATCATGCAGTTCTCTGAAAATAGCCTTCCAATCTCCAGTTTGGACACTGATAAGGATCCTGTTCAAGTGTCCCAGTTCTTCCTGGATGACATCTTCACTGAAGTCGTGGATCCGGATTGATTCCTATTTGAGACCTCTTTCACTGCTGCTATTCCTGTTTATTGCACTAGAGGGAACAATGTGTAACATTGTTACACTGCTAATTGCAGACCTGTTAGTAAATTGTTAGTAATTTTAATAAAATTGCTCAACTTAAATTTTGTCCACGAAGGAAACGCTTGCATACATAGATTATATAAGTTTGTTATGAGGCCTTTGCCATAATTGTTTTTTGTTTGTGATGAGACATGCAGTGATGCATGTTTAGTCACAGCTGTGTTATTTATTTCTATTTATTTAATGCTGAACATCACACCACTTTTTTTCCAGTGTGGTTTTTACTGACTGCTTCCGAGTTTAAAGATCTTGCTTTGTTCAATGCGAATATTTGTTTTTATGGTTACTGTATGTTACTTTTGTTTTTGTTCTGAGAGCAACATCACTTTTGTGGATTATAAGTATAATTCTTTATATTATAGTTCTCCAGTGAGAATTTATTTTCAAGAATGTTCATAAGTAATATTATCAATATTATTGTCAATTGTATTGGCAATTTGTGGCAAAGTCTGGATATTACAGCAGAGAAGTAGTTATAAAGAAGTTAATAAATTGATATTCACTTTAAACTTTAAAATGTTTGTTCTTTCTCAGGAAATACAGTGCACTTAAATATGAAAAATTGGGAGGGGTATATAGAATATAGATATATTTGTTATATTTTGAGTTTACATTTGTTAAATGTTAAGTTTACATTTAAATACTGTAATTTTAAAGACACGCAAAGATCGCGTTTCTGAAAGAAAGGGGTGTAACGTACAGTTTTTTAGCACATGATGAATTTTTGAAAAAAAAAAAATAATAAAAATCGTATATTTAGTTAAACTGTATGTAAATGGTATATGATGAATGTGGCTACGAGTCAACTTAAATTATTGACATGTTATTAGCACGATAAATTCTTACTGCAGAAAGTTCGAGTCGAAATGAAAATGCAGATCGTAAATATTATATTTCTTAAACAAGAATGTTTGCTGGCCACAATCACTACTAATAATGTTTTAAACTGATGTCCCGGCACACTATTATTGTTTCTGACAGTGTTTTATATGACATAACCGCTTGTCAAAGGAAAGGGGGATGTTCCTATTCCACCAGCTTTTATTGGTTGAGCAAGGGGGAGCAAAACTTCAGCGTTAACCGTTTGCTGTCCGACCTGAGCGGTGAGGTCAGAGGACGTTGCGTGCTGAATTCGTCCTTAGACCTGTCATTTAGAGGATGAATCATGATTCTGCACTATGCTAGACCAGTGGTTTCACTCATTCGGCACAGGAGTGTAAATGTTGCAGTTTCCAGGCTATATCATGCGGATAAAGTTGCAACAGTGGGCTCGCTGCCCGACTCTCAGTCTCCGGTCTTTCAGGTAGGCCACGCATGAAGCCTCGGACTCAAGTTACTGCAGCCAACCGGCAGTGGGGATTCATCTGCTGCGGGAGTAGTGCATGTCTTGCCCTTGTGCACTTATTTAAAGAGACAATGAAATAGTTCATATATAATACACATACGATAGACGAGGAAACTTATTTGCACCCTGCACTAACCGGACAGATTTTTTTTTTTTTTTTTGGCTTGGGACAAAATATATCTCTAACGTTACAAGTTTACCAGACTTATGACGGCAACAGTTATTACTTTACCACTTTAAAATCAATCCGATATGATGTGACCATTATCCGGTTTTAACACAAATTTCGTTTGAGTTACTCTTTATGGGGAAAAAATATGTAAAAGGTGGTTATGGTTATAAGTTTTCAAAACACAAATATGAATATAAATACATAACTATAATTTTTTAACTATATAGTTATGTTACTGCTTTTAATACATATGTGATATGCAGTAACGTTATGCTAAAAAAAGGTTATTTTGACATCGTTAACTGTCTGATGATGATGATGATGTCTGTCTGGTGACACTACATTAAACCATATTTAAGAATTTTGCCATTCTGTCTCATTATTTATATAATAAACTTTGTATATGGTAATTTACCAACCAGAAATCTTTCACATTGTAGGAAAATTATGAGCGAATGCAAGCACTGGTGAAGGAGTTGAAGGACAGAGCAGAGAGGATCAAACTTGGTGAGCAAGTTTAAAGCATTCACTTTAATAGCACTAAACACGGCCAATGAAAACATTACATAGGGGTAGTTTGGGGCACCTCTAGCGCATTTCCTCACACTAATGTTTACACAACATTGCTACTTTCAAAGGAGGTGGAGAAAAAGCGAGAAACCTTCATACATCCAGAGGAAAGCTGCTGCCTCGGGAACGCATCGACAGGCTGTTGGATCCTGGGTAAAAACAAACTCAGTATTATAAACAAACTAAAATGCCATCATTAAAATGTTGTCCATTCAGATTCAGACCAGTTTTATGCTGAACTTGTTTTTTGTTTGTCTGAATGCAGATCTCCTTTTCTTGAGTTTTCCCAGTTTGCTGGTTATCAGTTATATGGTAAGGAGGAAGTTCCTGCGGGAGGCATAATCACTGGGATTGGTCGAGTCTCAGGGTGAGGAACATACAGTACAGTCAATAGCCCCTTTCACACATTAAACCCAGTCAGTTACCATAAAATGACCAGATTTACTTTTCTGGTGAATACACAAATGTGCTTTTCAGACAAGCAACTTTGTTCCTTTTTTTTTTTTTTTTTTTTTTTTACCTGTAAATACCATTCACACATCAGTACCAAAATACAGGTAAACTCTGTGATGTCAGTCATCGGAATTTACCTTTAAACACTGCACCGTTTTCTTCATCCACCTGGATGAGGAGAAGCGCTTTAGTTTCACTATCTGACAGGCATAAGGAGATGATCGCAGAGAATGTGTTTTTGCTCTTAAAAACACATGACGCACAATACTGTGTGTAGTTACTAACAGTAACTAGGCTTTAGGTCGCAGTAATAACTGCAGAACCACAGCGCTGGTGAATGGAAAAAAACAGAGGGTTTAGAGTGTTAGATGCGGCACAACGGTAAGATGTCAGTCTAGCACATGTTTACATGGATGTGCTCATACTGGTAGTCCTATTCTTTGTTTGAACACACCATCATACTGGGGATTTACTGCTCATATTTAAGATTTCTGACATTCTGTCTCATTCTCATACCAGAAAATTGCTAGACCAGATTTTCTGGTATTTTTGAAAAGTTCCTGTTCACACACACATTGTCTCTAAATTGTAATTTCCTGGTAAATTACCAGTAAAGACTGTATGCGGGGAAAGGGTCTAGTATGCATACGTTGATAATACTGTGCAAGAGCTTATGGTTTATAACATCCTTCCTGTGTACCTAATAGGGTGGAGTGTATTATAGTTGCAAATGATGCTACTGTCAAAGGTGGAACTTATTATCCAGTTACTGTGAAGAAGCACCTGCGTGCCCAGGAGATCGCACAACAAAACTATCTACCATGCATATACCTGGGTGAGTTCTCTCAGACTCTGAGGTTTCATATTTTGTATAAAACACCATTTTTCGATAAATGCTTTAATTTTTTTATTTTTTCTCTAGTGGATTCTGGAGGAGCCAATTTACCCAGACAGGCAGATGTGTTTCCAGACAGAGATCACTTTGGACGCATCTTCTTCAACCAGGCCCGCCTTTCCTCAGAGGGAATTGCACAGGTCTTTTTTTTATGTGAAATTTCTATTTACATATTAGCCTGTGATTCTATTTTCTTTAGCTCCACACCATCAGAGGCAGCGCGGAAAGCACTAGTGAAAAACTTCTCACGCCAGCGCTTCACAGAGAATCGAGAAACAAAGTTGTCACCTTGTGACTCCGATATAATAACCCCTTAACACGTCAACTCGACCTCTTTCTCATTCTCGCTTGAGTGAATCAATTGTGACAATATTTTGTGCAGCTTGCTGCTGAAGAGTTCTTCAGGATATATATATATATATATATATATATATATATATATATATATATATATATATATATATATATATATATATATATATATATATATATATACACAGTACAGTCCAAAAGTTTGGAACCACTAAGATTTTTAATGTTTTTAAAAGAAGTTTCGTCTGCTCACCAAGGCTAAATTTATTTAATTAAAAATACAGTAAAAAACAGTAATATTGTGAAATATTATTACAATTTAAAATAACTGTGTACTATTTAAATATATTTGACAAAGTAATTTATTCCTGTGATGCAAAGCTGAATTTTCAGCATCGTTACTCCAGTCTTCAGTGTCACATGATCCTTCAGAAATCATTCTAATATGCTGATCTGCTGCTCAATAAACATTTATGATTATTTTCAATGTTGGAAACAGTTGTGTACTTTTTTTTCAGGATTCCTTGATGAATAGAAAGTTCAAAAGAACAGCATTTATCTGAAATACAAAGCTTCTGTAGCATTATACACTACAGTTCAAAACTTTGGGGTCAGTAAGAATTTTTATTTTTATTTTTTTGAAAAGAAATGAAAGAAATTAATATTTTTATTCAGCAAGGATGCATTAAATCAATCAAAAGTGGCAGTAAAGACATTTATAATGTTACAAAAGATTAGATTTCAGATAAACACTGTTCTTTTGAACTTTCTATTCATCAAATAATCCGTCCTTCGGATGAGACGTTAAACCGAGGTCCTGACTCTCTGTGGTCATTAAAAATCCCAGGATGTCCTTCGAAAAGAGTAGGGGTGTAACCCCGACATCCTGGCCAAACTTGCCCATTGGCCTCTGTCCATCATGGCCTCCTAATCATCCCTATACACTGATTGGCTTCCTCACTCTGTCTCCTCTCTACCAATAAGCTGGTGTGTGGTGGGCGTACTGGCGCAATATGGCTGCCGTCGCATCATCCAGGTGGATGCTGCACATTGGTGGTGGTTGAGGAGATTCCCCCTTTAATATGTAAAGCGCTTTGAGTGCCCAGAAAAGCGCTATATAAATGTAAGGATTATTATTATTATTATTATTATTATTATTATTATTATCAAATAATCCTGAAAAAAAATATTGTACACAAATATTTTGTACAATTGTACACATTAAATGTTTCTTGAGCAGCAGATCAGCATATTAGAATGATTTCTGAAGGATCATGTGACACTGAAGACTGGAGTAACGATGCTGAAAATTCAGCTTTGCATCACAGGAATAAATTACTTTGTGAAATATATTCAAATAGAAAACGGTTATTTTAAATTGTAATAATATTTCACAATATTACTGTTTCTTTACTGTATTTTTAATTAAATAAATTTAGCCTTGGTGAGCAGACAAAACTTCTTTTAAAAACATTAAAAATCTTAGTGGTTCCAAACTTTTGGACTGTACTGTATATAACGACATATAAAATGTTGTTTGATAACTGACATGTCATATGGCAGTTTGCTGCTTTCATGCGTCTATCTCAGTGGGAGCCGATGCATCACGGTACATCAATTTTATCTGTTATGTTTCAGATTGCTGTTGTGATGGGCTCCTGTACTGCAGGGGGCGCCTATGTGCCTGCGATGGCTGATGAGAGCATCATAGTGCGCAAACAAGGGACAATTTTTCTGGGTGGACCACCACTGGTACGTGTTAATGTCCTAATGAGCGCAATATGACTAACTGCTAACATTTAGCAATGGTAAATGTCCATCTCTGTATTTAACAGGTAAAAGCTGCTACAGGTGAAGAGGTGTCTGCTGAAGATCTGGGAGGTGCAGACCTTCACTGCAGGTTAGAGAAACACTTGAATGTTCACACTTGTTTCGAGCTTTATTGGTCTTATGCATTTTTCAACATTTGTGTCTCTTTAGAAAGTCAGGTGTAACTGATCATTATGCCCTGGATGATAATCACGCCCTTCATCTTGCAAGGAAGGCCGTACGAAGCTTGAACTACAAGAAAAATCTTGATGTAAGGACACAACTGCACTCCTGAGAGATGTTCAGTCTGTCTGATTTTTCATGACTTGATGCTGATCTTCTTTCACTTGCCCAATGTTCATTAGGTTACTGTGGAACCTCCTGAGGCTCCTCTGTTTCCTGCCGATGAGTTATATGGTATTGTGGGGGACAACCTCAAACGCAACTTTGATATTCGAGAGGTACTGGTCACAACTTGATCACTGGAATACAAGCCTATTAAAATGTTGTCTCAACAGACAGAACTTAAAGGCAATTTTCTTTCAGGTTATCGCTCGTATTGTTGATGGAAGTAAATTTGATGAATTCAAGGCCTTCTATGGAGACACACTAGTTACAGGTGGATGTTTTTCGATAATCATCTTTTTGTTTTTGAATTTCAGCATTGATTTCTTACTTGCTTTGTACTGGCTTTCTGCATTTGCTGTCTAGGTTTCGCACGGATATTTGGCTACCCTGTGGGAATTATTGGCAATAATGGTGTGCTGTTCTCTGAATCTGCAAAGAAGGTGAGCATCTCCCAGTCATTGTTCTGACCTTCCATACGGAAAGTTCATGAGACTAATAGACTATAAATGATCACATTTAGCCACATTTAGCCTTATGATGCAGTGCATTGTGTATGGAAATTTAGAGAAAATTTAGCACAAAATGTAATCTTGAGGAAGTGTCGCAACAGGACACACGTAACACATGAGAATGAACCTCATTGGTTCTCGCACATCAAGCAAACATGCTTGAGCTTTCATTTACCACAACTGATATGGTGTTGATGAATGTTTATGTGAATAAAAGCCTAAATTCAATCTGTTCATCATATAAGGTGATCGTGTCTCTTCAGAAAATCTCTTCGCTCAATTCATATGGATTAGTTTTACAATCTCTTTATGAAGCGTCAAAGTGGTAGTTGCGTAGCTGTCAATGTAGGGACAGAAATTGCTCAGATTTTATTAAAAATATCATTATTTGTGTTCCGAATATGAACAAAAGTCTTATGGGTTTGGAATAACATGAGGTTGAGTAAATGATGACAGAATTTTCGTAGGCATTTGGTGTGTCTATGTAGATAATATGATCCAGTCCAGTTAGATATATGATAGATTCCATTTTACTTCAGTTAAATAGTTCACATAAAATTGAAAATTCAAAATCTACTCGGGCTCTTGAATCATGCATGTCTTTTTTCTTCTGTGGAAGCCAAATTAGTTTAGTAACATGATAGCATCTTCCAGCTTGCTCTCTTCCATAAAATGAAACAGTAGAGGCTTCTGACTGTAAATTTTGGTATGGCAGATTCTGGGTCTTAGTGCTAGTTTATGTTAAACATTTTGTAAGCTTTATATTCTAATTGCTGAATATTCAGACACTTCTGGCACAGGTTTAGTGTCCTTACATTATTCAGCCTGAGGGTGGTGCTCTAATGTTGATTAAGAGGCTTTAAAGGGTTAGTTCACCCAAAAATGAAAATTCTGTCATTTATTACTCACTCTCATGCTGTTCCACACCCGTAAGACCTTTGTTAATCTTCAGAACACAAATTAAGATATTTTAGTTGAAATCCGATGGCTCAGTGAGGCCTGCATAGGGAGCAATGGACACTTCCTCTCTCAAGATCCATAAAGGTACTAAAAACATATTTAAATCGGTTCATGTGAGTACAGTGATTCAATATTAATATTATAAAATGATGAGAATATTTTTGGAGCGCCCCAAAAAAATAAATAACGACTTATTTAGTGATGGCCGATTTCAAAACGATGCTCAAAGTCATGTGATTTCAGCCGTTGGCAGTTTGACACGTGATCTGAATCATGATTCGACACACCGATTCATTTATGATCCGATGCTTCATGAAGCGGCGTTTTGAAATTGGCCATCACTAAATAAGCCGTTACTTGTTTTTTTTTGGCACTCCAAAAATATTCTCGTCGCTTTATAATAATAATATTGAACCACTGTACTCACATGAACCGATTTAAATATGTTTTTAGTACCTTTATGGATCTTGACAGAGGAAGTGTCCATTGCTGGCTATGGAGGCCTCACTGAGCCATTGGATTTCAACTAAAATATCTTAATTTGTGTTCTGAAGATTAATGAAGGTCTTATGGGTGTGGAACGGCATGAAGGTAAGAAATAAATGACAGAATTTTCATTTTTGGGTGAACTAACCCTTTAAGTACACACAACACAATGCTTCTGCTCCACATAAGAAGAACAGACATGTCAAATAGTTACTGACCTGATGCACTAATGTACACATAGCTGAAGCGGATTCATATCGTCTTGGTCTGGAGCGAGTTCCATTTTTTTTTTTACCACAGATTTACATTGGAAACTGGGGCGCTGTAGAGCTGGGCTTGGCCTGGGCTCAGGCACCGCTTAGTATCATAATACATGCCTGCCGATGCAATTCGCTAAATTTTAACATATCCCACTCACTTTATGACTTAATCACTTTATAAAATAATCTAGAAAATCTGAAGAATATTTGTTCATGTTCATGAATAAACGTTCAACACATTTAATATTTATTAATGAATCAGTTATAGAGATCTATATTTTGGATGAATAGTTCGGTGCCCTCACCTGCCCTCATAGACAAGCCACAGCTACAAAGAAAGTGGATAGACAATGTATACTTCCAAATGATTGCTAGAAATCTCTGGAAACATGTTTTCAGAAATATTTTTTTTATTTAATAGGGAACTCATTTCATTGAGCTTTGCTGTCAGAGAAACATTCCACTCCTCTTTCTTCAAAATATTACAGGTCAGTATGCATAATTCATCTGAATGTATACATTTAATGTTGCAACATTGCTCTGATTTTGAACGAGTCAGCATAGAAACGTGTGTATACCTAGTAAAATTGCTACTAATGTCAGCTTGTGATGTTCTCTGTTACTCTTCTTATTAGGCTTCATGGTTGGCAGGGAGTATGAAGCTGGAGGTATTGCTAAAGATGGAGCTAAAATGGTGACCGCTGTGGCCTGTGCCAATGTGCCTAAGATTACCGTCATCATCGGAGGATCGTATGGTGCTGGAAACTATGGCATGTGTGGCAGAGCTTATGGGTAAGCGTTATTTATAGCCATTGTTATTTCCTACACTTCCCTGCTCAAAGGTACAGCACTAAAAAAAACAAAACATGCCCAAGGCATCCAGTTGACATCAGGATATAGTTGAACAGCACGCAGTGAGCTACCTCGTTTGTTAATGTGACCCTATGTGCACCTCGCAGCCCCAGGTTCCTGTACATGTGGCCTAATTCACGCATTTCTGTGATGGGAGGAGAGCAAGCAGCCACTGTGCTGGCAACCATAACTAAGGATCAAAAAGCCAGGGAAGGAAAAGAGGTAAAAAAACAACAACAACAAAAAAAAAAACCCAGCAAATTTATTTAATTTCATCGTTCATCAATCTAATACATCTATGACTTGTTTTCTCTTTCTTTTACAGTAACTTGTAGTTAACTTGTAATTTTCTTTTTCTTTTTTTAAGTAACTTGTTTATTTTCCAGTTTACCCCAGAGCAGGAAGCTGCAATGAAAGAGCCAATTATCAGACGCTTTGAGGAAGAAGGAAACCCATATTATTCCAGTGCCAGGTAACTAGATAGACATGTAGATAGTATGAATGTTTGAAATTACATAATGCTTTACATGATTTTGTTTGTTTTTTGTTTTTATGTTTTTGAATTAAAGCATCTTATGCTCACCAATATTTTAATTTCATACATAAAGTTCACTCATATTCATCTATTATAAAATGTAATTTTACTCCTTCTCGTAATTTAACGACTTTATTCTCGTAATTTAACGACTTTATTCTCAACATTTTATCTTGACGTTTTTCTCGAAATTTAACAACTTTAATCTCGAGATGGTTTTATTTTTTTATTATTGCTTGGCCCTAATCCTCTTCCGTAATTTTCAGCATCATTACTCCAGTCAAAAAAAATATAAATTTGTGCTCTGCATTTCACCCATTCATGTGTATACACAGCAGTGAGTGTGGCACCCAGGAAAAATAGAAATATTTTGTAACTTATAATAACTTTGGACATCTTTTACAGTCACTTTTGATGAATGTAATGCATATTTGCTGAATATAAGTTTTTATTTCTTTCAAAAACAAAACAAAACAAAAAAAATCTTACTGGTCCCAAACTTTTGAATGGTAGAGTATGTACGATACCAGATGGCAAGGGCAAATTAATCACTTCCTACTACTCCCTGTGTCATGTCTAATTTTCACTTTTGTTGCACTTCCTCTATCTAGACTGTGGGATGATGGGATCATTGACCCTGCCGACACTCGGCTTGTCCTGGGCTTGAGTCTGAGTGCTGCTCTCAACGCCCCCACCCAGAAAACTCGCTTTGGTGTCTTCAGAATGTAAATCTAGTTTTGTAAAGATTAGACATTTTGAATTAAATTCATTTCCTCTGTCTTTTGGGGAGTACACACTAACTTTATAGACTTGTATGTGTCTTTGTATGTTTGACAACAGTAAAATCTGTAAAGCCAATCATTGAGTGTTGTATCTCATATGCTGTGTGATTTATTTTCTTGTTGTCTTGTACCCTTGATATTTAGGACAGTAAAACATCTCAAAATATTGGCTGGTGTAAGAACAGAAAAGTAAACATATGTTGTGACAGCGTAAACTACAAAAACTTGATTTTGTGAAAACTGAGGTATAGTTTCTCTTTACAAAGTGACCTCACCAACTACTGGCCTGGCATGCATAATGCAGCGTTTTTAGTCATTTTTGCGGATCTGTGTCAACATAATGTTGTCGTCTGTACGCTAAAAACGCAAAGGAAAAACTTTTGTTTTAAGTACAGCGTTGTTGTGTAATCATACCCTTAGTACCCTTGAGTAGTCAATAGTTTAAAGGCAAAGATATTGTTCATTTACATTACATCATTTTTAACAAAACTATTACAAAGTCATTTTTTTCACTAATGATTTTTTCAGTTGACTTAAATTCAGTGTTCTCTCTGGAAATCAAAATCACCATACAGTACTGTGTGAACATCAGTTTCAGTGTAATTTTAGTATTATTTATTATTAAAGTATTTATTCATATTTTGATTCCATTTTTTTCATTTTGCTTTTAGTTTAGGTTTTATTAAACTTGTATGTGCTTTTGTCATTTTGTTTTTAAATATTTCTACATGGCTTTTTTTAATGTAGTAATTTTATTTCACTTAGTTGCCAAAGCAACATTTCTAGGGTTTTTATTATTATTATTTATATATTTCAGCTTTATTTTAATTATCAAAAACTATTTTTAATGTTTTTAGTTAACATTAGAGGAGACTTAAATATTAAACAACAGAAATTAGGAAAAGGTTTATTTGTTGAAAAATACACAGTGATCCAATTTGATTAATTAAAAAAATCTCAGGACATAACAGATGGAGATCATCTCATGATTGTACACTAACTTTGTGTACAGAGACAAAATGGTCATATCCAGACAATATGAGGAACCGCAAATGTGTTGTATTTGATACATTCACCTGGAGAGAAAAGACAGAAAAACTCGTGAGATCTCGGTTTTGTGTGTAGCTGGAGATTAAAATCTTTTTAAATATAACTCACAGAAATATCATTAGCCTGTAGGCTGTTCTCTGTGTGCTCAAACTCTGAAACAAACAATACTCGCATGAATAACACTCAAGATCAGAGGAGGGAAAATAAATAACGTTTTCAGACCTTACCTGTATCTGCAACCGCCTCAAATTTATCAGCATCGTCTGAAGTGCCCTTTTCTATTCTCAGCCTTTTAACTGAAATAAAATATAAATGTGACGACATTACAATAAGGTATTATTACCATATTAAAGACAGATAGAGTAATGATGCTTGTTTTTATATATTTACTGTTGTAGCTGTGAATGGAGACTGTGAATATTTTCATGTTATCTGGAAAGCGGATGATAAACTCTTGTGGAAACATGCCAGTTGAAATCCAGAACGTCTCTGTTTTTCTGTAGAAATAAATAAAATCCACCAGTTACATCAAAAGATATGTATTAAGTGTTGTGGTGACATTAGCAAAGTTAGCTGGCTTTTCTTCCAGCTTTTAGCAATCTACAGACCCGTCGATAATGTTCTCCGGCGGATGATTCTCATCGCTTGATGTAGCCAGCACAACCTGGGCTCCGTATGAACTTAAAGCAGCATCCAGCATTGTGAACTTTGGATATTTAAATATAGATTTATGTCAGAGGCAGGAGTTTTCACGCTGAGGCAGTCCGAGTTGCTAAGCAACATAAGCCCGATGTGTCTCGATGTGACTCATTCCCGCGAATCGGTTCATTTGAACAGTTCGTTTCAAAGAACCGGTTCAAAAAAGAATTCCGCTGTTATATATTTTATGTCGTATTTTACTTCGTGTTCAACGCACTATCTATGACATTAGCAATATGCATGGCTGTTAATTGTAATTTCATGTATCCCATTTCGTTTCAGCCGTGATTTGGTTCACAAACAAAGTAATTTAGAAACGTCATAAATGCATTAATTTATACTGAACTTTTTTTTTGCAAATGCTCGGTTCATTAATAATCGCACAACTGAATGAAACGGTTTTAGGGAGATTCCTAAACGAATCATTCAGAAATCATCCGACTGAACGAATTAAACATCTCTAGCGTCGCGTGATTTGAGCGTCATCAGCTGCTGGCGTACATCAGTGGCGCACGTTGCACTTGGGAAATATTTTGCTATACGGTTTTATATGTAAAATTCTCATGGCAAACGGTGCGGAAGATGTCATATTTTGTCGTGGGGCGGGTCAAGTGAGTATTGAACCATTTTAAAAGAGAATTCACGTTATTAGATTTAGCTTGACTCGGTTGTATTTTAGAGTCCTATTAAAAATATATTTTTTTGCTCGTTAGCTACCATTTTGTTGGTTGCACAGTTGGAAGTCCAATAGTCCTAGTTTGTGCTTCTTTGACTTTGTGGTTTTGGTCTTGCAATTAGTTGGGGTAACAACGTCCAACAAAGATATATAGCTCGCAGAAGAGTTGAGTGGTTCATGATCTCTTCTCTTTCTTCAGAGTGATGATTCTGACATTTGGGATGATACAGCTTTGATTAAAGCCTATGATAAAGCGGTTGCGTCGTTCAAGGTAAGAGATGCGACTATGCAGCTGATATAATTCCGTTTACTTTGCTTCTTCTGTAACCCTGCTGTTGTTTTGCTCCTCCTTTTTTACTCACCAGAATGCATTGAAAGGAGAGGACAATGAGACACCACACAAAAGAGATAACCCCGGAAAGAAGCGGAAAAACAACAAAAAGAGTAAGAGCAGAAAAAGATGTAACGCAGCACCTGATAAAGAGGTAATCACGCACAGCGTCAGTACTTGAGTATCACTTTGGAGTATCACTATCCAAATACAGCTGAACTGAAATGTGTTACACAGTGGCAGGTTGGGGACTCCTGTAATGCTTACTGGTCTGAAGATGGCAACTTGTACTCTGCTACAATTTCCTCCATCGATCAGGAGAAGGGCACCTGTGTGGTCCTTTATACTGAATATGGGAATGAGGAGGAGCAGAACCTCAGCGACCTTCTGACAGAGGCTTCAGATTTGGATGAAGACACTCTGAAAACTTCAGATGTTTGTGGAGTATGACATTATCAATTAGACACTGACTGTAGTTATATGAGGGATTAATGATGCAGTTGTTTAATCCTTATATTAACTTGCCTAAATGCAGGTCAAAGAGGCTGAGTCCTCAACAGAGGAGAGTGATCGATCTTTAACCCCAAAGCAGTCCGGTCACCAGAAGCACAAATCTAAAGGCAGATCTCCCATGGGACCTCCATCGTGGATTCCTGGTTTCCCTCCTGGACTCCCTCCTGGACCCCCACCTGGACCCCACTTCCAAAAGGTGAATGTTAAAAATAGGCCTGTCGTGATTGATTAATGACGTCAAGTCACCTTTATTTATATAGCCCTTTTATACAGCTTGTTTCAAAGCAGGAAAATAATCCAAAGGAAAATAATATTCAATGATGCAAACAGAATTCAATTCCACTGTAAAGCAACTTTAACACTAGCACTACCGGAATTCTATAACTACTAGAACTGCCAATAGCAGTCATTTTGACTGTTCATACCAGACAGCAGTGAATGTCATTTTTGTCATGTTATATTTACTTCAAAGCTTCTATGGTCATGTTTTATGAAAAATGTGGGGTAATTTAAGCATACATAATATAATGTGTTCGTGATATTATTGTGTAAGAGACCAAGAGACATCGCTCTCTGCTCCTCCATCAGACTCTGCATCATCAATGTTCTCAAGCAAGGATAAAACCTCAGTGACAGTCATTTTCTTTCTTGTTGCCATTTTGACGGTAAAGCTAAGTTTTAGCTTAGCAAAAGCATACAAAACTGCCAGAGAATGGTTGCTAGGCAACAGCTACGCACATCTTTAACGGCGGGAAAAAGCGCTGAGGAGATACAACGCCTGTAATATGTGCGGTCAAATTGACCGCTATGGCCATTCAAGGTAGAAATACTCAGAACTCTTTTGTGTTTTGTAATTTTAATAAAATAACAATGTAAAAATAAAATTTACATTAATTTAAGAAAAGTCATGGAACTGTAGTTATATGGGTTTTATTTCAACAAAGTTATTACATTGAAAATCTTTAAAACGGTCAAAATGACTGCCTTGGTAGTTCTAGTGTTAAAAATACAATAGTAAACAGTCATTATCCAGCTGAAATCAGTTCAGTGTTGATTCAGTTTAGTTCAATAATTATGTAAAGTTTGTCAATTATGGAATGGGTTCATTTCAACTATAAAGCAGCTCTGGGGAAACCAGTGATCATCACCCAGCTCAGTTCAGTTCTCATCCAATAGTGTTAGTGCATTCAAGTCAATAATATTGCTGACTATTAAGTGTCTTTACCTAAGCAAGCCAAAAGGTGACAATGGCAAGAAACTCAAACTCCATCAGTGACAGAAATGGAGAAAAAGTCAGACTGGATTAATCAATCATATGATCATCGTTTATCATTTGATCTAATTGCAATTATTTGAGATGAGCACAATAATTGTGTTGTTTATATTTCAATTAAATTTTCCCATCCAAATAAGGGAAATTTAAGCACTTTAAATGGTTAGTTCATCCAAAAATGAAATTTCTGTCATTAATTACTCACCCTCATGCTGTCCCACACCTGTACGAACTTTTTTGGATGAAATCCGAGAGCTTTCTGACCTCCTTATACACAGCAATGTCATAACCAATTTCAAGGCCCAGAAAGCTAATAAAGACATCGTTAAAATAGTCCATGTAACTACAATGGTTCAACCTTAAAGGTCCCATGACATGCTACTTTTTCGATGCTTTTATAGAGGCCTAAGTGGTCCCTAGTACTGTATCTGAAGTCTCTTTCCCGAAATTCAGCCTTGGTGCAGAATTTCAGCCACTATGAGCTAGTGTTGTCACGATACCAAAATTTTGACTTCGATACGATACCTAACTTAAATATCACGATACCGATACTTAAACGATACTATGGCAAAAACCTAAAACAGCAGGAAAAGTAAATAAATAACATATGACAGAACTTCTTTCTTCACCAGCGTTCAGGCTGATAATTCTGGATTTGAGCTTCATTGCTGTGAAGTTAGTTAATTTAATATATATATTATTTTCATGCTCAATAAAATTGTAAATTATTTGCTGTTACGCTTTTTTGCTTTTTTATACATTTAGGTGTTTTTGACAGTAAGATTATTGTAAAAAATTAGATTACTGTAAATAATTAGAGCAATGCTATTAAAGCATAAATTGGTTTAAAATAACTATATACCCTTCACATATTTATATAGTTTTAAATTAATTTTATTTTTGCAAACAGATATCACTTATTAAACTAAGACTCAATAATACACGTCTTTGCGGAGATCTGCTTGCACGAGTTAAATAAATAAATAATACTCATTTAATGTTTGAGAGCATAAACAATGCTGGTATCACATTCACTAACCTATCGCTCTTTAAATTCTTTGTACAAATCGGGATGTTTGATGGCAAGATGCTTTTGACTCCCTTCGCTTGCATTATTTTGTAACATCTTTTGCAGACGGGCTTTGTGGTGTCCGTGGGCTTGCCCTGGCTGTCGGCAATGTAAGCAAAATAATGCCATATTTCGCTTCGTGCATCTGCTTTCTCAACAATTTGTGGACGGTCTGCAAGAGCACCTGTATTTACAACCATGCCTCTCGTTCCGTCACCATAAAAGTCGTTGCGCAGTTGAGAGGAATAAACATGCACTCAGTGTGCCTTAGAAGCAGCGCGCTGCACGCACACTGCCCCCTGCTGTCGCACATTAGGAAATACAGCTGGCACTCAAAGTACCGGTACTAATAAAATGAAGAACCGGACCGTTTTTAAAAGCAGGCTATCGCGATACCTTTCTAGTACCGGTATATCGTGCAAGACTACTATGAGCTAGTCCCACAATGAGCTTTCCTCAGGACGTGTTGTTTCTGGGTCTGTAGCTTTAAATGCTAATGAGGAGGAGAGAGGCGGGGCAGGGTGGAGGGTGGGTGTGGCCTTAACCAGCTTGCGGCTATGGTACCAAGCGCTAATGTTGACAGTGGATGTATCGCAATGGCTCGTAGACACGCAGTTGTTCAAGCATTTCAGTTTGACCCAGAATCTGATCCGGATGGAGAAGTTGCAACTCAGCGGCTACAGCAGGATGTCTCCGAATGGTTAGTTTAAAACATTGTGTCTGGATACGCACTTTTGTTGGTTTATGTTACTCTGATTTGCTATCGTGTATATATATATTATATATATAATTATTATTATAGACACTAACCAGCGCAACTAAATTAGTCCTCTGCCATTATTACAAATACCTTTTTGCATGGGTGCCGTTGTGGAAAATGTGCTACCAACATCATTTATTTGTTTACATATTTTATATTTCATAAATCTTAAAAGGTTTTACAATCTTATTACAATTAAATCAAGCTCTGCAATCTGGAAATGTGGATATCGCGTGCGCCAACAGCAGTTATCCGAACAACAAAGAAATGTACAACACTCGCGTTACAGTGTGTGTATTCACACATATAACGTTACTTGATGCGGTCTACAATAGCGACAGTAACTGGGCTGTATTGGCCCACGTTGAGGAAACTGTGTGGCGCAGACCTACAAAACTATGGGAAGTTGTATCCGCGTATTACCAGAGAAAATAAAATTAACCCACTGTTTCCTCATAGGCTCGGATGAAGGAACTAAAAAAATACTTTGGTGTTCATTTGTACATCCAAACACTGAGCAACTGCCATGCTTCGCTCGTTTACAAGCCATGATGTCTCTCGAGGGAAAAAAATATATATATTGTGCTCGAATCTCACTGTAGTAGCTCATTTTCTCATGGGCGGGCAAAGCAGAGAAAGGGGAGGTAACCTTTCCCCGTATGACGACATATAGGGAAGACTCCAGATTGGGCCGTCTGAGTTTTCATTTTCTCAATTTGCCCAGGGCTCGGTTTACACCCATCGCCATTTCTAGCCACTGGGGGACCATATGCAGGCTAGGGGAACTCATATTAATGTTAAAAAACCTCATAAAGTGCAATTTTCATGCCATGGGACCTTTAATGTTACGAAATAATGATAAATACTTTTGTGTCAAAAAAGACTTTATTCAACAGTTTCTTCTCTTCCCTGTCATTCGCCTATGCTGTTGACGTTGTATAAACAGTGCAGTGCTTCCGAGTTCTACGACAGAACGCTGGCTCATTATGCATTGTATTTATATTTTCTTAAAAATAATTATTATATAAATATTATTATTTTTCACAGAATTAAAGTAAATCATATTTTAATCATATGGTAAATCATAAGCTAAATCATACTATAAATTGTATTAAATGATATACTATTGCAAATGAAAAAAATAACATTTTACGCTTAAATCATTATTCGCAATTATTTGAATGACAATTAATCGTCAGTGCAAAATTCATGAAAGTGACAGGCCTAATTAAACATCTGTGGCTGCCATCTTTTCTTGTTATATTCAGCATTACAAAGTGATTCTCAGCTTGCCAGATAAGTTGCTTTTATATTGCTTCACAGAAAAGATTAAAGGCCCATCGACATTAAGAACAATAACTATAATGAAAACTATATTAGCATCCACACCAATGCACAATAATGTTATGTTTAAAATAAGCATCCGCTGCTGTTATTTTGTCTGCCGCTTTAAAGTCTCTTTAAAATCAGGTGGATTCTGATTGGCTTGTTTTTATCCTTCATCTGCTGGAAATAAAAAAAAACTTTATCATTGTAGTTATCATCCTCTGTGTAATTGGGCCTTAAGACTCTGTTCTCTCCAGACGGATGGCAGACGATCAGAAGGTCCTGGACATTTGTTCCCTGGATGGCCTCCCATGATGCCACCAGGTCCCCCGGTAAGAAGCAGCAACTTATTCTTATATGAAAAGTGATCTAGTAAAACATTTACAGCTTTTCATGGGGCAGATTAACTGTTTTTTTATTTTTAATGAAAATGTGAATGTATTGTTGGTCCAGATGATCCCACCGCCTCCACCAATGAGTCCAGACTCTCTAGAGGATGACGAGGCTTTGGGCAGCATGCTTATTTCCTGGTACATGAGCGGCTATCACACAGGATACTATTTGGTAGTTATTCTTTTTGCTGTTCACAAACATCTTTTTGTGCACCTGGTTTTATATTATCAGAAAGATCTCTCAACTCTTGTCTCTTGCACAGGGTTTAAAACAAGGTCGTAGAGAGGCTGCAGCATCTAAGAAGTCACATCGGAAATAAAGATTCAGCGGTTTGTTTTTCAGCCCTATAATTTCACAGATTGTTGCTAAAATTTTACCTTTCACAAATTACTTTAGGCTTATGGGGAATTGGGTTGAGTAGATATACTACAATGTATACATAATAAACCCAATTTGTTAACATTTAAGTGTTTCTGTAAGATAAGTATTTTATGAATTTTACTGAAGTACTACTTTTTTTCCCCCCATATAGAACGAAATATGAACGTGATGATGCAGCAGACTTGATTCACTTTTTTTTTTTGTATTCTTTGTAAATAAATAAATGAATTAAAACTGTGCTCTTTTCCAAAGCGTGTTTGTGTGTGCACATTTTTATTAGATCACTTTGACTGCCTACAAACAAAAACTCAATCTGCTTGATGTAAGTGAATCACCAGCATCACACCATGATTCTCTTCATTTAGCTTCATACTTCTCAGTTTGTTTTCAGCAATAACTTGGAGAACCTCAGTTTTCTTGTTCTGTTCCTCTTTCTACTGCCACATCCACATTCTCCACCAAGGCTTTCACTTTTGTCTTTTTTTCTTCTTTCTTCCCACAACGGTCTTGGTTTCTTTTTGTCTCAATTTTTTTTTTTTTTTCATTGAAAAAGTTTCTCTTGCAAAGTTTTACCAGACAGGAATTTACATTTTCAGAGTATGCCGGTTCTCTGTGTTTTATTTTCATTGTCTCTCACTATCGTTCTTCTCTAGACACTTTCTGCTTCCACCTCATCCTAAACCACTTCAGTTGAATCTCTTTACTAACTCCACTCATCATGATGCCTCAACTGTATATAGAATGTTCATAACCATATGATTAATGTAGCTTGGTTACTGTTGCTATGGGTGCATGCTTAAGGAACATATGATGTCTTGAGAGAATTTAAAGAAATAAGAAACCTATATTTCAATGTTTGATTACTTCTTTAGATGTTATTAAATGTATGTACTATTAATATAGTAGCGCGCACATACACATCTTTTAGCAGGAATGAAGAAACATTTTATACAAATCTGACTGTTTATTTATTGTTTTTTTTACATTTCATAAATGCATACATTTCATCTACATCTATTTTTATGTTGCCCTAAGTCCATTTCACCATAAATTATTTAGAATAGTATAAATTATAAAAAATGCTGGTGACTCATGGCTGCTTAGAACAATTATTTTGAAGAAAAAGTCATATATTACATAGAAGACATTAGAAAATGTCAGAAGTAGCTTTCAGAAATGAAATATAAACAAAAATGTGCTCAAACTAAAGCCATACATTTTCCTCTTTAAAAAAAAAGAGCATATTAAATCACAGCGCTTTGCCCACCAACTATAAGGGTACAAGTGAAATCAATTCCGATTTGATGTAAATAAAAACTAAATTTGCATCAGCTTAAAACTGTTCAAGATCATAAATAGAGGAAGACATTAGAATTGCATTAGTTAAATGTAGTTCCCTGTACCCCAGCTTGTGGTAAAACTCTGATTTTACTTTACACGATGCAGCAGATTTCTGCCATTAGGCTCCAAAAATATCTTCATGGTATCTCTTCTCCACCTGCCAACAAAAAGATCATGATGGTGTGAGTTCACTGGTCACATAGCAGTTCGTACAAGGCCACGAGGATTGAACCAGCGAATCTCACCTTCAACTTCTCCAGATATTCTCCAGCTTCTGTGATGGTCATGCCTGTTTTATTCACCAGGATATCTTGCAAAGTGCTAGCAACATCACGGGCCATGTTCATGCCACCGCAGACATACAGATGACCTGCGTTCTTGTGTAGAACCTCCAAGGCCTTTTCAGATAGCTGCTCCCTCAAGACATCCTGTACATACATCTGTTCCGAACAACACAAGCTTACAGTTACAGACAGAAGACAAACTGATGCCAGTGTAAGTGCATCTGATGAACAGTGCAGACTGAGAAAACCTTATTGAATTTTGACACAGTAAATAGTAATAAATAAATTTATTTTTGAGTACAGCGTAAATAGGACTTTAGAGATGTACCTTTTGTTTACCAGGCTGGCGAGAATAAGCTGTATTGACATTGTCCAGAATGCCATCAAGTCTCAGCTTCAGTGTTTCTACTTTATACAGATGGTCTGTTTGTGAATCACGGCACCCAAACAGCAGTGTCATAGGAGTCGTTTGCAGACCTAAAAATGAGGCGATTAAATAAGGCAATTAATTTAGGACAAAAACTTTGAGGATTTATAATATGAATAAGAACTAAAGACGGTTCTATTTTGACTTATATATCTAGAAAATACAACGGTACTGTTTAAAAGCTTGGAGTCGGTAATATATCTTATGCTCACCAAGGCTGTATTTATTCAATCAAAATACAGTAAAAACAGAATTATTGCGTAATATTATTACAATTTAAAATGACCGTTTTCTGTTTGAACATATTTTAAAATGTCATTTATTCCAGTGATGGCAAAGCTGAATTATCAGCATCATTACTCCAGTCTTCAGTGTCACATGATCCTTCAGAAATCATTCTAATATGCTGATTTACTCAAGAAATATTTCTTATCATTATCAATTTTGAAAACAATGCATTACTATTAGTTTTGTGGAAACGTGAAATTTATAAATGTGAAATTTACTTATATTTAAATTATGTAAGTCTTTACTGTCACTTCTGATCAGTTTAATTCATCCTTGCTTAATTAAATGCATTTAAAAAAAACCTTATTGACACCAAACTTTTGAACAGTAGTGTATAACTGGTCAAATAAAATTCAGGATATTGTGATAACTGGTTTGTCATCATTATATGCTTGTGTGTCTAAACTTCATGACCTGGGTTAAGGGTTATGGGTCACCCCATAAAGGTTAGTTCACCCAAAAAATGAAAATTATGTCATTATTTACTCACCCTCATGTCGTTCTACCCCCGTAAGACCTTCGTTCATCTTCAGACCACAAATTAAGATATTTTTGATAAAATCCAATTGCTCAGTGAGGCCTCTATTGCCAGGAAGATAATTAACACTTTCAGATGCCCAGAAAGCTACTAAAGACATATTTAAAACAGTTCATGTGACTACAGTGGTTCAACCTTAATGTTATAAAGCGACAAGAATACAAAATAACGACTTTTCAACAATATCTAGTGATGGTCGATTTCAAAACAGCTTTACGAATCTTTTGCTTCGAATCAGCAGTTCAGAGTGCCAAAGTCACGTGATTTCAGTAAACGAGGCTTCATTACGTCATGAGTGTTTTGAAATTTCAATGATTCACCACTGGGGGTCGTGACTTTGGCAGTTTGATACACGCTCCGAACCACTGATTCGAAAGATTCGTAAAGTTTCATGAAGCAGTGTTTTAAAATCGCCCATCACTAGATATTGTTGAAAAGTCGATATTTTGTTTTTTTTGGCACACAAAAAGTATTCTCGTCGCTTCATAACATTAAGGTTGAACCACTGTAGTCACATGAACTGTTTTAAATGTGTTTTTTTAGTAGCTCTTAAGCATCTGAAAGTGTTAATTATCTTGCTGGCAATAGAGGACTCACTGAGCCATCGTGATTTTATCAAAAATATCTTCATTTGTGTTCTGAAGATGAACAAAGGTGTGGAACGACATGAGGGTGAGTAATTAATGACAGAATTTTTATTTTTGGGTGAACTAACCCTTTAAATTAGGAGCTCACATATATTACCTGTCTTTTTCATGTCGTGCATGCGCTGTTGCCAGAAGCTGCGGAAAGGAGCAATACCACTGCCAGCCCCTATCAGAATAACTGGAGTTCTGGGGTCCTCTGGGAGATGAAACCCACCCGAGCTGAAATAATGAGCAGTAAACAAGTCAAGTTTTCTATATTATTAACATATGGAGTACAGAATGTTAAAATGCCTTAATAAATATTTAAATGAGATATTCATATTCAGCATTTAACTAACTAACATCAGTACCGGTGGATGAAGCAGGGAACTGTGTGTCCTCTTTTGATGGTGTTAAGCCATGTGCTGCAGGTGCCAAAATGCATAGGGCCCTTTCCTCCTACGATAAAACAGAACAGAGCGTTATCCTCATGACTGGTGAAACATGGCATTTGATTATCAAAGAATTATCCATTATATGTTTTTGTTTTGTATGTTTGTTATACGTTTAGTATCATACCCTGTGTGTGGTACTCCACCACAGACACCGTGAGGTGCAGCTCGTTCGGATGACGGTCCAATGAGGAGCTGACAGAGTACAGACGGGGCTTCAGCAGAGGAATCTGACTGAGAAGGAAGGCGGTAGGGACTTTTAGAGAGGGAAATTCTTCAAGCACCTCCAAAAAGGTGGGCCTGTAGAAATCTTTCCATGTAGAATATTCCTGGAAATCCTACGGAGAAATGGTACAGTGCTGTAAATCTACTGGTAATATGTTTAATTTAGAATAAAATCATAAACAAATGTCCCATTTAAATTCTTATTAAAAAAAAGAATGTAACGCAATTACCGATGCAAGTGCCTCAAGCCGTTTGCGATCCTCTTCTTGACCAGCCACTGTAGAGAGTTTGCGCAGCAGACTTTGTGATGGTGGAGTCGTGACATCAAGGAAGTATGTTAGAGCCTGGACCAGAGTGCAAGCAGGCATACGCTCATCTGTCTGCCATCTCATTTCCTCTGAAAGACAACACAGGAAAGAGCCATATAAGTAAGCTTGGATTTTGGGGACCTTCTTAACTATACTTGCATATAGTTTATTATAACTGCCATTAGTGATTGTTACCAGGGCTAGAGTCAGAGAGGGACTCCAAGTGAAGGCTCTGGTTAATAGGAGGGGCATCTGGGAGATGCTTCACAATACCATCCACCAACTCTGCAGAATTCTCAGGAAAAATCCCCACATGATCTCCAGGGGCAAAGTTCAAGGCTTCTGTGTTTCCATCCGTCATCAGCTCAACCAGGATAGTAGAACGACTGAAAGTATAAAAAACAGCACCGTCAAATGTGTACAAGCCCAGCTAACAGGGAATGTTCTCAGAACTTTAGCTCACGTTCTGACAAGGTCCTCTCAGAGTTATAAACAAATGTTCTACCAGTAATGACAATAGAGCGTAAATTAAAACATGTCTGGTCTTTAATAATGGAATTTTCCCTTACCGTTGATAAAAAAACGTTTTTAAAACATTTAAAAACTAGATGATTGAACGTTCAGAGAACATTCAGAAATAACCTTACTATAATGTTACTACAATAGCTTAATTGTTAGCTGGGAGTTAGTTAGTTAGGTAGTGAAATTGTAGATTCAAACCTTGACTGAGCGCTCTGCAGTTTCTGCCTTCTTTTCAGCGTCATAGGAAACATAGTTTTAGAGTGAAGAGCAGACAGTGCTGTAAAAACATATATGCAAATACTTTAAAATAATATAAAACCTGGTGATTAGTGAGTTTAGATAAAACCTAATTAAACTTAGTGTGTTGAAAAGTAGAGTTAGAGGTGTACCTGTAATTTGGTCCAGAGCGCAACTGTCATGCTGCAGTCTGTATCTCTGTGGTTCCCAGCCGTCCGACTGTTGCTCAACACTCTTCAGCTTTGTTTTAATGTTGAACTCCTCACATGCATCCTTAAAAAACAGAGGTATGCCATTCATTTGTTGTTCATTTCTGTATTGGTATATGATTTATTTATTTGATTCGTTGAATTATGGAGGTAATTATTGAAGCCTCGCCAACCTTAAAAGCAGTGCAAGCCCAGGCAGAGAAAGCCTCATCCTGCCCGTTAAGTTCATCTCCCTCCCCTGTGGCAGTCAGACGCTTGGCCCCCAGATCAGCAAGCTTGTCATCCACATCATGGGCAAAAGCACAGAACTGTGGGTACACGCGTGAGCCAAGGCCAAACACACTGTACCTGTATTGAGAAAAGGAAGTCAGGGATCCTGTTCTACAAGAGCAAATTTGACAAGTGAAAAAAGTGAAAATCTTTGCATTGTTAGGCTACAAACCTGACATCGTTTTTCAAGTTTTGCAAGCTGAAAAGCTGCTTCCTGAAGCTCTGAGGGAAACAAAATATTAACATCAAAATCAATTCCTGTGGAAATTACCATTTTGGTACAATACTTCAAAAGTAGAAAATGAATACTTTCATTCTGGATGCTTTAAACCGATTAAAAGTGACAGTAAAGTCGTAACGTTACCAAATATTTCTAAGTCAAATAAATGCTGTTCTTTTGAACTTTCTATTCATCAAATAATGTAACACACTTTCCACAAAAAAGCAGCACAAGTGTTTCCAACGCTGATAATAATAAGAAATGTTTCTTGAGCAGCAAATTAGAATGATTTCTAGAATAATAGCTGCTGAATATCATTATTTAATATGATAATATATTACTGGTTTTACTGTTTTTGCAGCCAAAACATAAAAGAAATCTTAATGACCCCAAACTTTTGAATGGTAATATACAGTATTTGTATTATATATTTCTACATAATAAAATTAATATAACCATTCACAAAATTATGCCCATACCACTCCATTTCCTGGACTTTCCCCATTGCCGAAAGTACTGGTGACGACCATCAGAAGGCTCTCTGTCTCAAGCTCACCGAGATCATAGTCCTCCATGCATACCAGCTGTATTTGAACACAAGAATGAATCTTAGTTTTGGATCACATGCTTTTGTTGTTGTTCATATACTGCACTGTAAATAATACAGTATTTGAAAGCATTTTTCAAAGACAGCATTTCTTACCCTGGAGTCGAAGGCACGGCTGAGCATGGTGTTCAGTTTTTTGGCAAAGGTCAGTGACTTCCCTGTTTCGGTGGCATAGAGAACAGTGCAACGCACTCTCTTGGCCATGACTGCTTTGATGAGTATTTGAGAAAAAAACACTGCTCTAAAAGAGAAAGAACAGTATTTGTATGTAAATGGCATTGCTCGTTGGCATTAATGTAGTACATCGTTGTTTTGTTTGGAAAAGATGCTGGTCTGTTAGTACCTTATTAGTCCTTTGAAGTTGACCTTACGTCTCCAAAGTCCTTTCTTCTCATCTTTCCATTTGTGTGTTAGCCACGCATCAGCCTTAAAAAAAAACACCACATATACACTATATAAAGAAACTTTGGCAGTGTAAATAAACACTGCTGTTCAAAAATTAGGAGTTGGTAAGATCTTCCAACATCTTCAGTCTCACAAGACCCTTCAGAAATCATTCCGATATGCTGATTTGCTGCTTGAGAAACATTTATTATTATTATCAATTTTGAGAACAGTTGTGCTGCTCAGTGTTTTTGTGGTGATTGTGATACATTTTTTAGGATTATTTGATGAATACAAAGTTCAAATGAACAGCATTTATTTGAAATAGAAATCTCTTGAAACATTATACATGTCTTCACTTTCACTTTTGATTCATCCTTGCAAAAAAGTTGAATCTCCAAACTTTTGAACAGTAGTGTACCTGGACAGGGGTATCTGTCTTGTTTATATGTTACATCTCTAGTGGTGTCTATGATTTCCCACCAATTCCAAAAATATGTTTGATTTTTAATCAGAATGTTTGATACCTGATAAAAGAAAAATGGAGAAAGGATGTAGTTGAGCATCTCCTGATGGTACACGGGGGTGAGGGAGCCAGACATGGGCGGGACCAGCCACACCCAATCAGCTGGACAACCTCCACGCAGACGAACCTCTGTCTCCAAGTGCTGCATGAAGGACTCGCTTGCTGAATGATGGTCCGTGATAGTGACCTTACGTTTCTGCGCAGCAATAGCAACATAAAATCCAATAAATATCTTTCCAAAGTCTATTTTTAATATGTATAATTTCAGATACAATAACAGTGATCTTAAATCAGTTATCATATCAGTATTTCAACAGTACAAAAAGGACACTTTACCTGAAAACTATGAATCACCGCAACATTGATAGCCACGAGTGCCTGGTCTTTCCACAGTGAAGACAGCTTGCGTGTCTCTAAGCCCATTAGCTGGCCAACGCGCTACAGGACATAAAGCAGTAAAAGCAGATCATAAGTATCAAAAGAATCAAGATGTGCTAAGCTACCGCCATGAGACAGTGAGGCCGAACTACCTCCAAAATGTTGTAGCGCTGGCTGTCACAGAAGTCCCTCACTCCAATCTCTGTGCCCATGTACCAGCCGTTGAACGGACATGCTGTGAATTCCAGACCGCCGATTTCCATTAGCATGTTGGCCACTGCAGGAACTGCATACCACTTGAGGTTTAGATCTTTGAACCATTCATACCTGGACAAAAGCAGAGAACAATACTGTTTAATTAGAGGATAACCTGTGATAATATTTTTCTGAAACTATAATTTTTCAATTCCTCAAATTTAGAAATCAAATTTCACCCTCTTTTTTCTAAAATTACCCAAATCACTTACTCTGGATGCTCTATTGGGACCTCCAGAATCAGTTCTGGAGGAATTTCAAAAAGTTCAGGGTCCTCTCCATTCGCCTGCAGGACTAGTGGGAGCACATCAAAGCGACCATACTTCGGTTTCCATCCTAGCTGAATGCACACCTATAATAACAGCAAAGTCCCTTTGTTATTCTATAGTCTTTGATAAGAGTGCACAATTTCCAGCAGTTATCATATATGAATATTTCTTAACAGAGGCAAATGGTTGGCAGGTGCCTTTAAAAAAAGGCAAGAGATCATGTGGAACACAGTACATACATTTGTCCTCTTCAAAGCTTCTATTTTAATTACCTGTGTAAACTCCACACCTGCTGGGTCCCCGATCACACTACCATCTTCCATCTGATAGCCAGCGTACTTTATAAGCTGACCGTTCCATATCCGGAAATCATGATCTCCATCTGTTCTTTGAGGGAACACAGTGATGGCAGACCTGCCAAAACCAAGAGGATAAGAGGAGCTCCTCGATTAATCAAAGTCAAAATTCTTTACACATTGTCTAGTTGATAGTTATTAATGAGGAACTATCTAAATTTGATTTTACTTGATTAGTTAAGCTTTAAGTTTCCATATTAGCTGATAGTAGCTGAAGTGTTAATGTAGTACTGCTCATTTATCCTGCATTACTTCCTGAATAGTTATGTATCAATGACAGTCAAGTGTTACCGCATTGCCTATTCAGTGCTGTCATGGTGCAGAGAGTGCCAGACAAAACAAAGGACGGAGTATCCAAAATAAACAGTCTTTAATGAATCCAACAAGAACAAGCAGGAGATTTCAGGAGTAAGAGTATAACACAACCACAAAGATGATACTAGACAAAAAAACTGAATGAAACTCGGGACTAGAATACATTGAACAGAATCTAATGATCAGTGATTAACCATAAAAACAAACTAGAGCGTGAATGAGTAACCAAGTGATCACATATAAATTATATTACCTTTTAAAATACTCGTAATCAGACCACAGTTTTTTATTGATTACATGTTATTCTTACAATGGCAGTAAATAATTCATAAATTCTCCCAACTACTTTTTTTTCATTTAAGCTTTCCTCTCAAAAAAAAAAAAAAAAAAAAAAAAAAAAAAAGTCTACTGCTTTTATATACGTTCAAAAAATCTTTGAGGTTTGTGGAATTGCACACACAGACTTTTGTCTTATGTGAATTTGTACATTATGTTCATGTCATATTTATATGCAATGCAGGGATTCCCCAACGTTTTTGTCAGCTGAACCTCTTTGCCCCTAATATATTTACCTGAAGTACCCCCTGAGATTTATTAAGTTAGGTCAATAATAAAATTAGTCGATAATAATTAATAATAATAATAATAATTAAAGCTGCAAGCAGCTTTTCCCGGGGTTCAAGCCTTTAAGGCCTTTAATAAACACATATGCATAAAAAGCTATTGAGCTTTATTTAGCAAGCATGTCACCATTTAAATCACAGATGAACAGCTATGATATCTGCTAAACCAAACACAGAAAGAAAAGGCTTAAACAATAATACGCATGCTTACACACACACACACACACACACACACACACACACACACACACACACACACACACACACACACACACACACACACACACACACACACACACACACACACACACACACACACACACACACACCACTTATTGGTTCACTTTCATTCTGTGTCAAAACAGTATCTGTTTTGTGTTTGAAGTATATTTTCCATGTTCACTACATTAATTAAACGTGCTTACAAACACATTTTGTTGCAGATATGGATATTTGAAATCAATAATGAGGTAAGAAAATGCTTATTCCAGGTTTCCCATTAAAAAATAATCATTTTCAGGTCTCAATGTAATTGTAATGATATATTATTGCAAAAAACATACGTCAAATGAACAAATCAAGAGGTAAACCTTGACAAAATGTGATTTGTAATGATATTATAAGGATTTATATAGTTTAAAAGGGATATAACATGACAAAACCTTGTAAAAACCTTAAAAATCTTGAACTATATTAGTGGCCTTCTACTGCCATCTGGTGGCAAATGACAATTTCAGGACATACAAAACATATGAACACTGTCATTCAACACATTTTTAACTGTTAGAGGTAGCTATTGTCCCCATCTCCATGAAATTGCTTATTTAGAGTCATGTCACACGTCCTTGCTTATTTTCAGAAAGATCTGAGCATTCCTCGGAGAGATATATGGCTTTCAGGGACACTTGGTGAAGGCCACATTTTGAAATTACCCTTTTATATCCACTAATGCAAAGGTTCAATTTTTTTTTTTTTTTTTGATTATTATTAAACAACAGAGTCCAGAGAATTGTACTGCATTGGTTTTATTCAGATTGAGCAAAACACCTGATTAGTATGCAAAAGTGGGTTTTTAAAATATTCTTGAATGAACGATTTGATTGACAAAATTAATGATGGGTAACGAAATGTTTACTCCAAGTCTCCTTAAAGTTTCACATAATGTGGCACAATTGTCATTAATACCTCAACCGAAATAAAGTGATGCATTTTGACAAAATGTGATTGTAATCATTAAAGGTGCTAAAGAGGATGTTTTGTTTTATAAATTTTTGCAATATTACTTGAAACTGTCTTTACTAACTGATAAAAGACTATTTATTAGGTGCACTGAAAGGAATAATATTAATAAACATCATCTGTGCACGAGGTAGGGCCTTAAAAACATCAGCCAATTGTCTACGCGATCATCACGTAAACGATTGGCCCTCTGGCTTGTCAATCACTGCCGTGATGTTCCTTGTGAGAGACGAGTGCGGATTGGCCCTCTGGCTTGTCAATCACTGCCATGACGTTCCTTGTGAGAGACGAGCGCAGCTGCGCTCTCCAGTAACTTTCCACACTCTACAGGAGCTGCATGCAATGTTTTTTGTCAGGAGACAGGAGTAACAACTGCAGATTATGTGTTACCTGCGGTGAGTCCGACATAATGAATCCAACAAACACGACACAGCGAATGCCGGTGGTAAACACTCGTGTACCAATATTCGTGCACGAGTTTTGGGAGGCGTTCCTTTGAAATGAGCTGTGTAGGAGGGGGGTTGTTCTTACGCATTTCAAAAACTCAGTAACAGTCTTTGGATTCTCAGTCGACGGAAAAATCCTCTCTATCACCTTTAACAGTGATTTTATCAAGTCTAAATATGCATTATAGAACAATATGACAATATGACTACTTTAACCTGCAGGTGGCAGCAAAGGACCATTCATTAGCATACTTTCATTTTAAAAATGGTCTGTTTTTGGTTTTGTACATTTTCCATGACTGCATTAAACATGCTTACACACACATTTTGTTGTAGATATTTGAAATACATGATAGGTAAGAATCTTAGTGCAAGTTCTGACACCAGAATGATGAATGAATGAATGATGAATGGGAATTTAGTTTTTCGCTTATATCTCGGGAACAGGACATCGAAAAATTCTGAAACTCAGAGGGTAGATAGTGTTTAACGAGTCCTGTTGAATGAGACCATTGTGGGGGTAATGGGTGGTGAGGGTCGGGAGTTACGCCTAGTCTAATGCATATCTTTTTGTGCTTATATCTCAAGAACGCCCAGACCAAATCGCATCTAGTTGGGGAAAGGGCCTTTCCAACGAGCCCTTCCCCAAGGTCCTAGGAGGTACGGCTCGGGAGTTACGGCCGTTTAAATCGGGGGTCCCGCAAACTAGCGATCTGTGGGGGGGTGTGTGTGGGGGGGGGGGGGGGGGTTGTCCCTGAGACCCGGAGAGGACCTTGAAATCCGAGTTTGAGCTCACGGGGACTTTCGGTTCCTGAGTTAGAAGCAAAAATGTACTGGGATTGTGACGTCATTGGCGGCCGCAATTTTAAATCGCACCCGCTGGTTTTTGGCTAATATCTCGGCGAAAATTCAACAAAAATGCCTGAAATTCATAGTGTGGACAGAGTTCATCTAGACAGTTCGAATGCTGGCTGGATTGGTTGAGATTTCATCTATAAACATAGGAACATTGTCATTTTTCATCATTGTAACTGTAATAACTTGTACAACTGTCGCCCAATCTCCACAAAATGTATCATGCTTATTTAGAACCATGAGTGGCAAATGCTCACCTATATTTGTGAAGTTACCAGTTTTCGTTTAGGATTTATAGGCTTTTGAGTACATTTTGCCACACCGATTTTCTAAATAACCCTGTTATAGCAACCCAAATGATAAAGTTCAATTGTTTTCGATAATTATTGATCTAGAGAGTCCAGAGAATTGTCCTGCATTGGTTTTGTTCCGATCGGGTGAAAAACCTAGGACTAGTTCGCAAAAGTAGGTTTTTCACATAATCATGAATATTTAATGAACGGTTTGATTGACAGCATCTATTCTTGAGGCAAAGTTGTTCAGCATGAGGAGATCTATCAAATGATATGCATATTGTCTGTATGTGTGAAACGCCACATGATTACAGAGACGTAAAACTAGTTAGCGCCAACTAGTGGCCGATTTCTTTCAAAATTCTCACAGACCTCTAAGACCATGAGTTGAACATGCCCACTGAGTTTTGTTCCGATTAGTCTAATAGGTGCTCAAACTTCATTGGCCGTTGGCGGCCATGTTTTTGAGATATGTCAGTGTCCTCATAGACTATCATGCCCCCTTGGACCAAGACACTGCATGCTAAATTTCAAGTTGACCGGACCAACGGTTGCGTAGTTACAGCTGTTTTCAGTTTTTTTCCAAGTTATAGTGCCATCTAGTGTCCAATCGACGCTATTTTGTTATTGTGACCAAAAAATGAGCCCATACACATGTGTACCGAGTTTGGTGCAAATATCTCATTTCGTTCTCGAGTTATAGCCATTTTAGTAAAAGTGGCTTTTTTTTTTTGATAACTATTGATATTCAAACTCCAGTGAACATTTCTGCACTGGTTTGGTTCTGATTGGGCGAAAAACCTAGGACTAGTTCGCAAAAGTAGGTTTTGGACAAAATTATAAATGCTGGAAAATTTTTCCAAGCGCAAATGAAATCAGTGATATAAAACACTTGATTCTATGACAAACGGTCTATGAGTTATTAGCGATTTTCAACTTTTGTTCGCTGTAGCGCCACCTATTGGCCAATTTTGACAAGTCCAGGTATCTGAGTAGCGAGCAAGACTACTATCATCTGACAAAGTTTCAAGTCTCTAGGCCTTACGGTTTGGGCTGCCCATTCAGTTTTAGCAAAGAAGAAATAAAATAAAAATCAGAGCAATTACAATAGGTTTTCAGCACTTTGCGCTTGAACCCCTAATAATACATAATCAGATGTCAGCTAATAGTCAAATAACATGCAAGTAAACAAATTTTAAAAATTATCTTTTGTAGTAAGTGTTTTATTTTTATTGTGTAAATTTTAAAATGATTTATTTTATTTTTTATGATTTAATAGCTTTTCATTAAACTTACAAACCCCTGCAGTTCCATCAGGAACCCCAGTCTAGGATACCCTGACATAATGACACAATTCATGTTGTTGATAACAAAGAATTGAATCTATTTTCTTTCTTTTTGTATTTTTATATCAATATGTTACAAGATTATCCTATTCAAATGTGATAAAAGCGTTAGGTCAAAAGTAATCTAAAAGTAGTCAGATTATATTAATACTGTACAATTTATTTATTTAGTTATGAGGGTTTTTTTATCCATTTATTTTTTATTTTCTTTGGTTCTGGCGTTTTACTTGCATTTCAACATTTCTGCCTCTGTAAATCAGCCGCACAAGGACAACATAATTATAGAACTGATGATAATGACCATATTGCAGTCAATACATTCAACTCACCTCAAGTTTCCTCCATTAGTAGCATACTTAAGATGAGTACACAAGGCATGAAACATGTCCTCGGCGGTCTTGCACTGACGCGCATCGAAAAGCTGAAGAAGAGACGTAGGCTTTATTTAGCATAAACTCACAACATAGCTGTAGAAGCTATCATGTGTAAAAAAAATTCCCAAACCTGTAAATTAGCCCACTGGATCCTGCCAATGCACCTCGGGGCGTTTCTCCATGCTTGTTTGGCTCCAAAAGCGAGTTCATCTGTAGTGAGTGAGTAGGACCCGGTCAGGGTGATCTCCAGTGTGACCCTTTCAATCCGAGCCTGGTGCTCCGTTGGATTGGAGCTACACAAAAAGGTAAAAATGAGTTATTCACCTTGTAAAGTAAACCGACTGTTACATTTCCATCCCTGTTTGTCAAATTGAAAGAAATATAATTTATACTATTTTCAGTAGCCTAATAAAAACAAATCTAGCCTATTATTCTACTTTGACGGGTTCCTAAACCTCACACCTCTCATATAAGGAAAATCTGTCAAAGTAAAAATGAAAGGCAGTTGACAGGATCTCCACCGCTCCTCCCACACAATCACTTCTCTCTCTCTCTCTCGACCTACTGTGGGCATGATGGGTGGAGCTGCATACCCTAACCCTTCCCATAACCATATCTCTCCACCCATTAAACAGTTAAGCTCCACCCTTGAGCTCCAGAGAGGTAAAGCTGAGGTAATTTTGCTCTGCAGCGAGCACCACTTGATGCATCATGATGACATTAGTCTATCAACAGGGTTTAGCCATTTTCAGCCAGGCTGGATAGAGAAAATTGAGTGCTGAATTTTAAGTCTGGCCCATAATATTATTCATGAATGTATTAGAATACTTGTCTGTAATGCTTAAATTGCAATGCCATATTTTTATGTAGGCCTATAGAATTCATTGCTCGTACATTTTGAATGATTTGTAGTACTGGTCGATGAAATCCACTGCCTGAGTGAGGATGTCATCTGAGGAAGGTGTGATTTTGGAACGACCACGTATCAGAGTTTTGGGATTCATTATGGAGCCCTCGCAAGTTTTGGAATTGCATGGTGTATTCTGGAAGGGGAAAAAATAAGATGTATTTCAAGTCATTTTTTCAAGCTATAAAAGAAAATTTTACAAAATAATTAAGACCTCATTCACATTTCAAATGTTTTAACTTCTGCATAACATCTACAGTCAAACCAAAAATTATTCAGACATTTTTTTTTATATTTTTTATGAATTTTTACTAGTGGGTGCAGGACACTATAGTTCATTCGTAAGTGAGGACAGCAAAATAAAGTAAACTGTGACATATTATACCCAAAAATTCTTCATACAGTGGACTACCAGTAAAATTGATAAAAATGTGGGACCAAAAATTATTCAGACACTTTGACCTGACCACGTTTTGCTTAAGTGTTATCTGACATAAGATACTTTTTTTCTGACAGTTTATCTATTTAGAGATATTACCATTTTTTAAAACTATAGTGAATAAACTGTATGAATGCATGAAATGTTCAAGGTGTCTGAATAAATTTTGGTTTGACTGTATATAATACTTAATAAGCATCCTCATCGATCCTCCATTGCTACAACAAAAAAAGTTATTTTGATTAAAATGTAAAGATACCTTAGCTGCTCTGTGATGCAGCGTATCCTGAAGGGTCGAGCCATCCTTATAGTTTCGCAAATGAACAGCGAATGGACATCGAACTGGGCGATCGACTGATAACTGCTAGTGTGAAAAAATAATATATTAATTAAACAGAAGGACATAATAAATATTTCGCAAAATAAGAGTTGCATAACTAACCTTAGATTGGACAGTCGTTTTGTCTTTTTCAACAGTTGTGGTTTGGAATTGTTTTCCCATCCTGCTGAAAATATTATTGCAGCCAAAACTTAATAATGTCTATAAGATTTACTGTTTAATATTCAGTTACAGTGTTGCTCTAACCTGACATCAAAAATTATGCAGAATAATTACAATACAGAGGAAAGACGTGTTAATGGCAGTTTTCATTAAATTAATGAAGAGTATTTACCTTTTGACAGTGGGTTTCTGTCTCGGTACCTAAACAGCAGGTTTCAGATTCTGGTTTAATCCGTTTTAACATCCTATTATATAGTGCAGTTAGGGATGCCTCTCATGACTGTATAGGGTGTGAACTGTAATAGATTACAATCAAAAGCACCTCTAACTGCATTCTTTGAAATGTAAAGGGAAGGACCATACAAATTTAAAAACTTCCTTGATCAGAAGCAAGGTGCTTTCCTTTTTCCTGAGTTACATAAATAGTAGACTACCAGACAAGAAGCGCGCTCTCTCTCACTCTCACCCCAACCATTGAATAAGCAAACCGGTGATTTGCAGTGGCGAATTTTGCTGTTTTGTTGAAGGATTTGTTTTTAAGATTTCAGGAAAAATTCACTCCTAATGTGTTTGTTTTAGGATCAAGATATTGTCAAAAACAGAATAAAATGGCAGTTAATTAATTTTATTGTTGGACATGCCAAACTTGCGATTTATATCACAAGAAGAAATAGAATGGAGAACAGACATGGTCAAGATGTTGTACTTATTTTTAAATCTTTTTTAAAGGCTAGGATTGGTGTTGAATATAAATACTATAAACTAATGAATGACACGAAGTCTTTTAAATTGCAGTGGTGTTAAAGTAATATTATTTGTACTGTAATTGAGGGAGATTTTAAATTTTTGATGTTACTAATTTAAATGCATTCGATTCAGTGATTTGTTGTCTGGTAAAATAATTTTTTTTTCTTCTAAAAAAAAATAAAAATAAAATAAAATAAAATAAAAATCTCAAATGCAAGTCAAATGCACACATAATTGTCAAAATGTCCATCATGTGGAGTATCTCACGTAAATACAGTCGGTTAAGGCTTAAGTGGATGTAAACATTTGGATGAAAACAGGATATTTGTCAGTATCCATGGATTCGGTCTTAAAGGGACCGTAGCTTATATATTTGTCATTAATGTTAATAAAACAACAAAATGTTAAATGCATACATGGTAGCCTATATAAACCTGTATCTTAAAAAAACAAGTTTATTCAATTTGTATCTCTATAGTATTTGTTGTATTGTTTGTAATTTGTATATGCAAATAACAAATTGTTGTTTATAACAATATAGCCTATATTGGTAATTATGCCCTTTGAAAGTTATTGGACACTGTGAAATTTTTGTTCTTTAAGTGTGTGACAAGCACATAAAAATCATTACTTTTTTTCATTAGAGTAATAATAAAGAAGCTGCATGTCCTACATTCATTAGTCTCACTGTGTTGTGCTTGGAAAACTGCAACATCACCAAAAAAGAGAAAGAGAGAGAGAGAAATTAAATGTATGTATCGGCGAGTACTAGAAAAAAAAAAAAAGTCCTTAAAAATGGTATCGGTGTGTCCCTACCAAAAATGAGACCTTTTGAACCGTATGATTCAACTACAGATTTCCAGCATTGTAGACAACAGAAAACCTTTTACTGGAAAACAAATATATTAGACAGAAAATGGCAGAAATTAACATATCATGACGTGACTATGACAATTGTAGGACATCTTTACATAATTTGTAGTATGTTGTATTTGTCATCAGCTTCACAGTGCCATTTCCAGTTTACCAAAGATAACGGATGACACTTGTGTACAACCACTGTCTTGCACGGATTCATGATATTTCCGCAATCTTATCTGTTTATCACCAGTCTTGAAGCTTCTTCCATAACTTCAGATTGGCATTTATCCCACTTGGTTCCTTTTCACGCCCATTGACTGATAGACAGGAATTCTTTAAATAAACATGTTCATTTCAGCTGGATTGATAGCAGATGATTTTAAGTGACATTTCCGTGAATGAAATTTGCTTTTTTTGAACTGCACAAATTTTCCATGCTCAAAAGAAGCACACAATGGCATCCGATGAGCTCAAACAACATTAAACAATGATATCACCACTGACGTCCTTTAGATTTGTAAGACTTGATTTTCCTGCTAAGACAAAAGCTGAGATAAATCAATAAAGCGATACCTCATCTGGAGAGAAGATCTCAAAGAAATAGCATAGGACAATGCCTTGCCCAAACATCCTTACACATCTATGCAACCCTCCCCCCCACACACCCTCCTTCCTTTCCCCCAGACTCAAGTCACTGAAAGTTCTCCAGGAATGCATATTCATATCTGGTATCATTTTAAATGTCTCAGTGCGGTAAAATGGTGTCAATTTTACAGCATTCACTGGTATTATGAGGAAAATTGAAAACTAAGAAGAATTCTGTCTTCCTTTCAGGGTGGGTCAAACTGAAGGCTGAATAATTGAAAGTATGGGATACCCAGAATAATCAAATATCTAAATTAATATATGACCAACGATTAATTCTTTAATTAGAAACACGATCTACTAATAATCCTTTGAAATTGGAGTCAGATTAAATGAGCAGTTAAAGTAAAATTGAAACTACATTCTAAAAATTGAGTGAACTTCACAGGGGCACTGACAAGACGCGTTAAACCTTCGCCCAGGCCGTCGATGGGCATTCCTTACAGATTTCCATCAGTGATAGCAGTCAGACAAAGGTGTGTATTCTCAGAAACCACAAATGAGCATATTTTTAACTTAAAATTTTTTTGAAATGGTTTGACATAAGACAAATAAGCTCCGGCACATTTCTGCTTACCACACTGTTAGGGGTCAGAAATAAATCTTTTTAGTTGTCATTATATAACTAAAACATGAAGCTCACTGCTGAAAAACTATCATTAAAAAACATGGACTCATGCCCAGTATTTCAAGTGTGTCTTCTTCATGTGTCATATGATGGATTGCTGTCGGGAAGTGTATGTGTGGAATTATTCATTCTATGAAAAGGCTGCCAAGAAAAATGTTTATGATGTGATCCGAAGTATAATTTTCTTACTTATCTTGATTTTCCTTAATGGTCTAATAATCATAAGTTTTTAAAAACTTTGCTGCTGTTCTTTATACATATTAAAATGGCTCATGCATTGCAAAATATAGCTTAAATGGCTAATATAGTGGATGTTTCATCTTGACAAGTTTGTCCTGTTCACTTCCTCTAGCCCCAGTGTTTACTGTAAATGCGCAGTGTAAACAAGAAAAGGCTGTCTTGAGATAATCAGTGACTTATAATCTGCATGATACTGCATCTGAGATGTGCACGGATATAACTCTAAAGACCCATTGTTGTTTCTGAAAAAAATGTTAATAGATAGCTTATGAAAAGGGTGAATGTGTTTCCTTGAGTTATTTATATGGCATGTCAGAACAGTAATCTTTTGGAACGAACTAGGTTAGCCTTTAGCCTCATTCTGCCCGACCGATTTTGGGAAGGAAGTTTGCTTTTGATGAAAATGAAGAAAAAATAAAGTGATATCTGTAGCCTAGGTGAGTTTATGATGAGCAAATAGTGTGACATGATTGAGGAAAGCAGCTCATTAGCAGCATAATATCTAATACACTGTTTTGAGTGATGAACTCGACCTACAGTAGTATAGTAAAACTGATTTCAGATGCCAAACCTTTGTTGAATTACACTGTGACACCTAGACAAAAAGCAAAGAACCCATTATAATCAGTGTTTCTGTCTACACTGTTGCGATGTAACAATAGATTCCTGACAGTAAATTGATGGCTCATTCTGACGTACTTCAAGTGCTACGCTACTTCTGACACAAAAAACAAATGGTTTTGTTCGTTTTGTCTTGTTCAGAGTAAACAGCCTGAAGCTCTTGTAGTGCGCTGACGCATCCAGTGTAGAATACCAAAAACACCCAAAAATGAAAATCCTTTTTCCAACGAAACAGTGTTGATGACCATTGACTTCCATTGTATGGATAAATAAATAAACGATCCCTTTAATATTTCACAAGAATAGAGAAATTATATTTGGAACATTTATAAATTTGTAAACAGTGCTTTTGCATTTCAGAAGGATCCCTTAATCAGAAGCACCTTTCATGAGCACAGAATTAAAAAAAAAAAATTTAAAAAAAAGAGGATTACTGTTTTAGAACAGAAAATCTTTAAATAGTTTTTATTAAATATAGTTTCTGTTCTCGAGAAAGAAACGTTATTTAAACATAAATAGATAAAAAAACATTTAGTCTGATTGTTTCCTTTTACATTCTTTCCATCTGACATGCTAAACAAAACATTCACTTCAGTTTTAGTTTTTCTTTGATTAAACAGATAGCCTGTTCATTGGTATAGTATAGTGACTGGCCCATTATTCAGGTGTGGAAACTTTGGATTTTTTTAAATAACTGGGATTAAATATGGTGAATTCATGATCTACTTATCTTTCTGCCATTTTCCTTTTTTAAGGAAAAGATTCCTTAAAAGATTAAAAGATTAAAATTCTTAAAAGATTCCTCGATTGATACAATAGATAAAATATACACATTATAATTAAAATTGACATTAACATCAAACACCTAGTGTCAACGGGCCTCATTCATGAAACTTTCATTCCTATAGGAGGAAATTCTGAGTAATTTGCACTTAAATCGGACCTTCCCGAAAACTCTCATCAGGATTCACAATCACTTTGTAAACATCAGATCTGATACTAGCTCCAATCATTCTATAAATATGGCACGCTCATTCACAATAGCATAACCCCCACCAATGAATTACAACTACATTAATTACGTGTCCAGGAACGCTGTGGAATCGTCCAGACTCCCTTCTCAGGGTTGGGTCCAGAATATTGCATTAATGCTAAAAAGACTAGAAGGCCATATGCCTAACAATAAGTAGCCTATTCAGTTTACGTGCGTCTATCAAAGCATTTTAGCTAGTTTGAAAAATGCCTTGTGCTCATTTGAAAACGGCCAGCTGGTGGCGCTAGAGAGCGCTTTTCTACAGCTGAGACACTTTGGTTACTATGAATTCCAGCTCTTTTCAAACATTCGGCTCTTTTGGCTACGCTCCCTTAGAAGAGCCAGCTTTTACTGCTTCCAAATGGCTCGTTACGTAAGTGGGGGAGACCGGGGTCAACTGTTACAAATTTTGGTCATGTCATCATTACTCAAAACCTTTTGAAATATTTGGATACAACTTTTATGTCAGTAACTTGTATCTGTGTTCTACATGTTAACAGAAACTAAATGTTGTTACAAGCAATGTTAGAGTCACAATATTGATTGAAACATTAGAAGTCAAATGTTACATCTGCCCCCATAATGTATTGTAACAGCATATGGGGGCAATTGTAACAACAAATGTAATACCATCATATAAATACCAATGACCACAATAAACTCCAGAGAATATGGATATAGTTAAACTATTATAATATCCACTATATCGATATGATCCAGAACAATTAATTTACTCCACTTGCCGTTTTCCTTGGTCTGAACCTATGCATGCTGTGAACAGAGAGTGTACAGGGCCTACTCAGTAAAATGGATCCCCAGCAAAAACACTTTTCTTAAATTATTAAAAAAAAAAAAAAAAAAAATCTATTTTGATGTCCTTTCTAAGCTGGACACTATTTTGAATGCAGTGTTACAATTGCCCCCGACTGTACCACCCTATGACAAACTATCCTTCTAGCTAGAAACAAAGCTACAGTTTGACAAAGATACCAAATGTTAGACAACAGAATAGCTATCAAAACAAGAGATTTAAATTCATAGACATTAATAGTTACGACAGTGTGAGAAAAATACTGTAGATGAAAAAAATTACTTTTATACCTCAAAAATAAGAAAAGCTTTACCAAGAGAAGGATCTCCACAGAGCACATGCAAAATGAGTTTCACGATTCTGTCTCGTTTCTGATTGGTGTAATTTGAGATGTTAAAATTGCGCCCTGTTACAGTTGCTTCCGGTCTCCCCCATCACTCCGAGCCTTCTATTTTAGCCCAATTAAGCAATTGTGAATGGTTTGTTTTGGTAAGCAATTTTTTACTTAGTGTTTTCATAAAAGCCTTATTTTTATGCAGATTTCGTTACAAAAAATACAGTTATTATTATTTAACATTTTAATAAATCTGTAATTGAACAATTTAACAGAACTACATCAAACAAATCAAATAAAAGCATATAAGGCATATAAATGGAGTCAGATACTGCTACTTTTTCGGTTTGCACTCATTTCTTTACATTGTCCCGACCAGCTTGCATTTAAAGGGGTGGTTCAGTGTTTTTTTTTTTTTTTTTTTCTAGGCTTGATTGTGTTTTTGGGGCGCAGTTTAACATGTCTTGCTTCGTATTTTTCATATATTCTACACCTCTGTTTCCACTGTCATTTGAACGGCTCGTTTGACTTCCTGGTTCTATAAAGCCGCTCCCTCCGAAATACGCAATGTGCTCAGATTGGTTAGCTGTCCCAGTGTATTGTGATTCGCTAAAGCGTCCGGAAACGCCACGCCCCTTACCATTCGTAGTTACGCGCTTAGCTGGAAATGTAAATAATGGCGTCTATATTGCTGTATAAAATTGAGCCAAATAGACCCAGATGAAGAGGGTCAGGCAGAACCTCTGCAATCGCGGCTTTTAAAGGATGTTTATGAATGGTATTTCATTTAGTGTTTGTGTCAAAGTGTTTAGATGCTGTCACTGCTGTTTGTTAGCTTTCAATATACAGTTTTATTTTTTAAAAATAGCAACAGAACTATAACATTACGTTTAAAAGACATGTACAAACAATAAAATGTACTTACAGTTTGAAGCCAATAAACAGCAGCTTCTGCTTTTAAAGTGGGAACTGCTTCATCTTTCAGTATAATAGCTTTTGTGCAAATCCAGCATTGAACTCGTGTAGATTCTGGAAGTTGTCTTCAGCACCGCATCCAGTGTAGAAAATATCACAGATTATAATGGGTTCTATTATCTTTTGACGCGTCGCATCGCGCCGCTCGCGTCCTGTGTACACAACTCTTCCGCTTCCATTATGCTGTGCCACATGGCCTCGCCCACTTTGTTGCGTGTTCCCGGGAGCAGTGTTTATGTTAATT